>NC_134358.1:249541336-249752713 GCF_048569485.1 Anomaloglossus baeobatrachus
TGGGACTACGGAGTCACTGGTGGTAGTCCGGGTGACGCAGCTCAGGTTCGGAAGCCGAGAAGATGTCAGGCGGGGTCCGGAACCTTTGGAGCGAGATGACAGGTCACCGCAGGGATCCGAGATGGTACGGACTGTCAGGATGGCAGATGGACTGCGTTCGGGGTTCGGGATTCGGTCTGGACCGGATGGCGAGGCAGGCACGGCTCTACAAGAGAGATAGGTGAGTATATACACATATACACCAGGAGACCTGACTCCTAGCTTAAGAAACACGAAGATCAGGCCCCGCCCCCTTGGACATAAACCCCCTTTATACCCTGTACCTGTTTTGCATCATTTCCTGTTAATGGACGCTGGCCCTTTAAGAAAGGGTCAATGACCGCGCGCGCGCCCTAATGCGCATGCGCGTGGCCCGAGTGCCAGAAGCCAGAGCAGGAAGCTGCGAGGAGGAAGCAGCAGGACCAGGATGGGGCTGTGAAGCCGACGGACGCCGGGTGCGGGGACCAGGACGCTGGGGACGCGCTGGCAAGGGGTGCTGGAGAGCGGGGAGCGTGACAGGTGAGCCGGAGGGCAGCACAGGGGACCCGGGGAGCGTGACAGTACCCCCCCCCCACGCCCCCCTCCCCGCAACCGGGACAGGAAGGCACGGATCAGCGGAGTACCCACATTCTCCCGGGGCTCCCAGGACCTATCCTCAGGACCATACCCTGCCCAGTCCACCAGGAAGAACTGTCGACCTCGTACGGTCTTCATGGCCACGATATCCCTTACCGCATAGATGTCGTCATCGGCTATAGGAGGAGGAGCCGAACTGGCAGCAGCGGAGAAGGGACCCAGGACAACCGGCTTGAGCAGGGAGACGTGGAATGAGTTGGGTATCCTCATCGTGGCCGGGAGCTGTAGCTTGTAGGAGACCTCATTGATCTTGTTGAGGACTTTAAACGGCCCGATGTAGCGAGGACCCAGCTTGTAGGATGGTATCTTCAATCGGACGTACTTGGATGCAAGCCAGACTAGATCTCCAGGAGAAAAACACGGAGGATCCAGATGTCTCTTGTCTGCGTGTCTTTTCATCCGCAGGGAAGCACGCCCAAGGGACGCCTTGACAGAGTCCCAAATGGTTGCAAAGTCACGGGCTACAGTATCAGCAGCAGGGACATCCGAGGAAGGGGATACAGGCAATGGGACGGAGGGCTGAAGTCCGTAAACGACATGGAAGGGAGAGCTGGAGGAGGACTCACTGACGTGGTGGTTATGGGAGAATTCAGCCCAAGGAAGAAGCGTGGACCAGTCGTCGTGATGGGCGTTGACATAGTGACGTAAGAAAGAGGTCAATATTTGATTGACCCTCTCCACTTGGCCATTAGACTGAGGATGGTATGCAGATGAAAAGTCCAGAGTCACTCCTAGATGATTGCAGAGAGCCCTCCAGAAGCGGGAGGTGAACTGAGTTCCTCTATCGGATACGATGTGGGATGGAAAGCCATGCAAGCGGAAGATGTGATGTATGTAGGCGTCCGCGAGTTCTTGAGCAGAGGGCAATCCAGCCATAGGGACGAAATGAGCCATTTTAGAGAATCGATCCACCATGACCCATATGACTGTGTGTCCGGAGGACAATGGCAAGTCTGTAATAAAGTCCATCGCTATGTGTTGCCACGGAACTGAAGGTATCGGCAGAGGCAGAAGACGGCCATATGGCAGGTGTTTGGGCGTCTTGTTCCTGGCACAAGAGGAGCAGGCAGAGACAAAAGCAGCGACGTCCGTGCGAAGGGATGGCCACCAGTAATGGCGTACAATCGCACCCCATGTTCTCTTCTGACCAGCATGACCGGCTGTTTTCGAGGCATGACCCCAGTATAACACTTTTTGCCTGTCTGTCTCAGAGACATAGGTCTTCCCGGGCGGTATCTGGGCCAGGGTGACAGGGGCCACCGGAATGATTTTGCTAGGACAGATGATGGGTTGGGTAGTCTCCTCCTCCTGCTCCATGGGCATGAAAGACCTGGACAAGGCATCAGCGCGTACATTCTTGTCCGCGGGTCGGAAATGGAGCTGGAAATCAAACCTGGCAAAGAATAAGGACCACCTGGCTTGCCGTGGGTTCAGTCGCTGAGCAGACCGCAGGTATTCCAGGTTCTTGTGGTCCGTGTAAATGATAACGGGGTACACTGCTCCTTCCAGAAGGTAGCGCCATTCCTCCAGAGCCAGTTTGACTGCCAAGAGCTCTCGGTCACCGATGGTGTAGTTGCGTTCAGGCGCTGAGAAGCTCTTGGAGAAGAAACCGCAAGTCACCATCTTCCCGGAGGAGGATTTCTGCATGAGCACTGCTCCGGCTCCTGAGGAGGAGGCATCCACCTCCAAGGTGAACTGGCGGTTTAACTCCGGACGGTGAAGTACAGGAGAGGAAGCAAATGCCCGCTTCAGCGAGCCAAACGCGGCGTCGGCCGCAGGTGACCAGTCCTTTGGATTAGCCTCCTTCTTGGTCAAAGCGGAGAGAGGAGCAGTCAGAGCCGAGAAGTAGGGATGAACTGGCGGTAGTAGTTGGCGAATCCCAGGAAGCGTTGGATTGCCTTCAGTCCAGAAGGAGGAGGCCAGTTGAGAATGGAGGAGACCTTCTTTGGATCCATCTGCAGTCCGGTATCAGAGATGATGTACCCCAGGAAGGGGAGAGAAGACTGCTCAAAGACACACTTCTCATACTTCGCGTACAGACGGTTCTCTCTCAGTCTTTGTAGAACCAGCTGCACGTTCTCTCTGTGGGTCTGGAGGTCCGGAGAGAAGACAAGGATGTCATCCAGATATACTACCACACAGAGGTAAAGAAGGTCCCGGAAGACGTCGTTCACCAATTCTTGAAAGACGGCTGGGGCGTTACACAGGCCGAAGGGCATCACGCAGTATTCATAGTGCCCATCGCGAGTGTTGAACGCGGTCTTCCATTCGTCCCCAGAGCGGATGCGGACCAGATTGTAAGCACCCCGAAGATCCAGCTTGGTGAACACACGAGCTCCTCTAAGCCGGTCAAACAATTCAGGGATGAGCGGCAGAGGGTACTTGTTTTTTACGGTGATTTGATTCAAACCCCGGTAGTCTATGCATGGGCGTAAGTCGCCCTCTTTCTTCTTGACAAAGAAGAAACCTGCTCCAGCAGGAGAGGAGGATCTCCGGATGAATCCCTTTGCCAGGCTCTCTGTGATGTAAGTAGACATGGCCCTTGTTTCGGCTGGAGACAATGGATATATCCGTCCTCGAGGTGGTGTAGTTCCAGGGAGCAGGTCGATGGCACAATCGTAGGGACGATGTGGCGGAAGTACCTCGGATTCCTTTTTATCAAAGACGTCTGCAAAGGACCAATAGGCCGAGGGCAGCCCCGGTAGGTTCTCTGGAACCGGATGTCGTCGGATGGGTTGTATGGTCTTCAGGCACTTCTCATGGCACGAAGAGCCCCATCGGGTGATTTCGCCAGTACCCCAGCTGACTGAAGGCTCGTGTGTCCGCAACCAGGGAAGTCCCAGCAGGATTTGATGGGACATGTGTGGGAGGACGTAGAGAGCGATGTTCTCGGTGTGCAGGGCACCGATACGCAGTTCCACCGGCTTGGTGATCCAGGAGATGGTGTCAGAGAGGGGTCTCCCATCCACAGAGGCAATCACGAGGGGCTTGTCAAGTGGAGTAACAGGCACCTGGTACTTGTCCACCGTGGCCTGCTGGATGAAATTGCCTGCTGCCCCGGAATCGAGGTATGCCTCAGCCGTGAACCGCGTCTCTCCCGTTGTCACTTGCACAGTCCATGTAACCGGGTCTGAGAGAGTCCCAGCACCTAGGGTGGCCTCTCCTACCAACCCTAGGCTTTGGAGTTTCCCGGCCTCTCAGGACAGGAGCGTAGCAGGTGTGTGTCCTCTCCGCAGTAAAAGCAGAGGCCCTTGGCGAGCCGCTCAGCTCTACGTTGTTCAGACTGCCGCACTCTGTCGATCTGCATGGGCTCGTGGACGGGAACCCCAGCTGTCGAAGACTGAAGTACGGCGGGCTTCTGTGGAGGAGAGGAATGCCGTACCGGTCGTCTCTCACGGGACACTTCCTTGGATCGCTCCTGAAAGCGGATGTCCACTCGAGTCGCTAGGGTAATCAGGGCATCCAGGGTGGTCGGTACGTCACGACCCGCCAGCTCATCTTTAATTCGCCCCGAGAGTCCTTCCCAGAAGGCGGCGGTTAGGGCCTCGTTGTTCCACCCGAGTTCCGAAGCCAAGGTGCGAAACCGGATTGCGTATTGGCCCACCGTCAGAGTCCCCTGACGCAGCCGGAGAAGAGACGAAGCAGACGCGGAGGCGCGTCCGGGCTCATCAAAGGTGCCACGGAATGCCTGCAGGAAGTCCTGGATGTTCGTGGTCACAGGATCCCCCTTCTCCCACAAGGGGTTCATCCACGCCAGTGCCTCACCCTCTAGATGGGACATGATGAAGGCGACCTTGGCTTGATCAGAGGCAAACAAATGCGGCAGCTGCGTGAAATGGAGGGAGCATTGGTTTAAGAATCCCCTGCAGGTCTTGGGGTCTCCGGCGTACCGGGGTGGTGAGGCCAAACGAAGTCTGGAAGTATCAGAAGAAGTCGCCACGGGAGCTGGAGCCGTGGCTTGACTAGTGGAGGCCCGGGATGCTGAAGACGTGACTGCCGCTTGTAGCGTGTTCAGGCGGGCGTCCACCGAAGTCATGAATTGCAGCATGCGGGTCTGAGTCTCACGCTGGCGTTGGAGTTCCTCCTGTACGGCTGCTAGTGCTGCAGCGAGATCCATGGCCTGATCTTACTGTCAGGGCCAGGTGGACGGGCAGACCCAGGAGGTGGATCCACTGGGCCGAACTCCTAGATGGTGGTAAGGGGTCCGGTAGCTGGAGCACTATAGGCAGCAGAACAGTCCGTGCACAGGAGTATAACGGAGAAGTCCCTGGGACTACGGAGTCACTGGTGGTAGTCTGGGTGACGCAGCTCAGGTTCGGAAGCCGAGAAGATGTCAGGCGGGGTCCGGAACCTTTGGAGCGAGATGACAGGTCACCGCAGGGATCCGAGATGGTACGGACTGTCAGGATGGCAGATGGACTGAGTTCGGGGTTCGGGATTCGGTCTGGACCGGATGGCGAGGCAGGCACGGCTCTACAAGAGAGATAGGTGAGTATATACACATATACACCAGGAGACCTGACTCCTAGCTTAAGAAACACGAAGATCAGGCCCCGCCCCCTTGGACATAAACCCCCTTTATACCCTGTACCTGTTTTGCATCATTTCCTGTTAATGGACGCTGGCCCTTTAAGAAAGGGTCAATGACCGCGCGCGCGCCCTAATGCGCATGCGCGTGGCCCGAGTGCCAGAAGCCAGAGCAGGAAGCTGCGAGGAGGAAGCAGCAGGACCAGGATGGGGCTGTGAAGCCGACGGACGCCGGGTGCGGGGACCAGGACGCTGGGGACGCGCTGGCAAGGGGTGCTGGAGAGCGGGGAGCGTGACAGGTGAGCCGGAGGGCAGCACAGGGGACCCGGGGAGCGTGACAGATGGCCACCAGTAGTGACGTACAATTGTACTCCATGTTCTCTTCTGACCAGCATGGCCGGCTATTTTCGAGGCATGGCCCCAGTGCAACACTTTTTGTCTGTCAGTTTCAGAGACATAGGTCTTCCCGGGCGGTATCTGGGCCAGAGTGACAGGAGCCACCGGAATGATTTTACTTGGGCAGATGATGGGCTGGGATGTCTCCTCCTCCTGTTCCGTGGGCACGAAGGACCTGGACAAGGCATCTGCTCGCACATTCTTATCCGCGGGCCGATATGGATGGAGCTGAAAATCGAACCTGGCAAAGAACAAGGACCACCTAGCTTGTCGTGGGTTCAGTCGCTGAGCAGACCGCAGGTATTCCAGGTTCTTGTGGTCCGTGTAAATGATCACGGGGTACACTGCTCCCTCCAGAAGGTAGCGCCATTCCTCCAGAGCCAGTTTGACTGCTAATAGCTCTCGGTCACCGATGGTGTAGTTGCGTTCAGGCGCTGAGAAGCTCTTGGAGAAGAAACCGCAAGTAACCATCTTCCCGGAGGAGGACTTCTGCATGAACACTGCTCCGGCTCCAGAGGAGGAGGCATCCACCTCCAAGGTGAACTGTCGGTTTAACTCAGGACGGTGGAGCACAGGAGAGGAAGCAAATGCCCGTTTCAGGGAGCCAAACACAGCGTTGGCTGCAGGTGACCAGTCCTTTGGATTAGCCCCCTTCTTGGTCAAGGCAGAGAGAGGCGCAGTCAGGGCAGAGAAGTGAGGGATGAACTGACGGTAATAGTTCGCAAATCCAAGAAACCGTTGAATTGCCTTCAGTCCGGAAGGAGGGGGCCAGTTGAGAATGGAAGAGACCTTCTCTGGGTCCATCTGCAGGCCGGTATCGGAGATTACGTAACCCAGGAAGGGAAGAGAAGACTGCTCGAAGACACACTTCTCGTACTTGGCGTACAGACGATTCTCTCTCAGTCTTTGTAGTACCAGCTGCACGTTCTCTCTGTGGGTCTGGAGGTCCGGAGAGAAGACCAGGATGTCATCCAGATATACCACCACACAGACGTAGAGAAGCTCTCGGAACACGTCGTTCACTAATTCTTGAAAGACTGCCGGTGCGTTACACAGGCCGAAGGGCATCACACAATACTCGAAGTGCCCATCGCGAGGGTTAAATGCGGTCTTCCATTCGTCCCCAGAGCGGATGCGGACCAGGTTGTAGGCACCCCGAAGATCCAACTTGGTAAACACACAAGCTCCTCTAAGCCGATCAAACAATTCGGGGATGAGCGGCATGGGGTATTTATTCTTTACGGTGATTTGGTTCAATCCCCGGTAGTCAATGCATGGGCGCAGGTCGCCCTCTTTCTTCTTAACGAAGAAGAAGCCTGCTCCAGCAGGAGAGGAGGATCTCCGGATGAATCCCCTTGCCAGGTTCTCAGTGATGTAGGCAGACATGGCTCTTGTTTCAGCAGGGGACAAAGGATAAATCCATCCTCGAGGTGGTGTGGTTCCCGGGAGTAGGTCGATGGCACAGTCGTAAGGACGATGTGGCGGCAGTACCTCTGACTCCTTTTTTATCAAAGACGTCCGCGAAGGACCAATAGGCCGAAGGCAGTCCTGGTAGGGACTCCGGAACCGGAGGTCGTCGGATGGGCTGTATGGACTTCAGGCAGTTCTCGTGGCAAGAGGAGCCCCATCGGGTAATTTCACCAGTACGCCAGCTGACCGACAGTTCGTGTGTCCGTAACCAGGGGAGTCCCAGCAGGATTTGATGAGACATGTGTGGGAGGACGTAGAGAGTGATGTTCTCGGTGTGCAGGGCACCGATACGTAGTTCTACTGGCTTGGTGATCCACGAGATGGTGTCAGAGAGGGGTCTCCCATCTACAGAGGCAATCACGAGGGGTTTGTCGAGTGGGGTAACCGGCACCTGGTACTTTTCCACCGTGGCCTGCTGGATGAAATTGTCTGCTGCCCCGGAATCGAGGTACGCCTCTGCCGTGAACCGCGTCTCTCCCGTTGTCACTTGAACCGTCCACGTAACCGGGTCTGAGAGAGTCACAGCACCTAGGGTGGCCTCTCCTACCAACCCTAGGCTTTGGAGTTTCCCGGCCTCTCTGGACAGGAACGTAGCAGGTGTGTGCCCTCTCCGCAGTAGAAGCAGAGACCCTTGGCGAGCCGTTCTGCTCGGCGTTGTTCGGACTGCCGCAAACGATCAATCTGCATGGGTTTGTGGACAGAGACGCCAGACGATGCAAGACTGAGGTACGACGGGCTTCTGCGGAGGAGAGGAATGCCGTATCGGACGTCTCTCGCGGGACACCTCTTTGGATCGTTCCTGAAAACGGAGGTCAACGCGGGTGGCTAGTGCAATCAGGGCATCCAGGGTGGAAGGAACATCGCGGCCTGCCAGCTCGTCCTTCATACGACTGGAGAGTCCTTCCCAGAAGGCGGCGGTGAGGGCCTCATTGTACCACCCCAATTCTGAGGCCAAGGTGCGAAAGCGGATGGCATATTGGCCCACCGTCAAGGTCCCCTGACGTAGCCTGAGGAGTGATGAGGCGGACGCGGCGGCACGTCAGGGTTCATCAAAGGTGGTTCTAAACGCCTGCAGAAATTCCTGGATGTTAGTGTTACAGGGTCCTCCCTCTCCCACAAGGGGTTCATCCAGGCCAGTGCCTCACCCTCTAGATGGGACATCACAAACGCCACCTTGGCTTGGTCGGAGGCAAACAGGTGCCGAAGCAGCTTAAAGTGGAGGGAGCACTGATTCAAGAATCCTCTGCATGTCTTAGGATCTCCGGCATATCGGGGTGGAGAGGCCAAGCGGAGTTTCGAGGCTTCCGAGGAAGCCGCCACGGGAACTGTGGCAGTGGACTGTGCTGTTGAAGCCTGAGATGCCAGGGACGTGGCAGTTGCTTGCAGCGTGTTCAGGCGGGTATCCACCGAGGACATGAAGGCCAGCATGCGGGACTGAGTCTCGCGCTGTCGTCCGAGTTCCTGCTGCAAGTTGCCCAGCTGGGCCGCTAGTGCTTCGGCGGGATCCATGGCCTGTTCTTACTGTTAGGACCAGGAGGATGGGTAGGCCCAGGAGGTGGATCCACTGGGCTGAACACCTCACCGAGGGCAAGGTGCCCGGTAGCCGGAGCACTACGGGTAGCAGGACAGTCCGTTCAGAGGAGTGGAGTGAAGAAGTCCCTGGGACCACGGAGTCTCTGAAGGTAGTCCGGGTGACGGAGCTCAGGTTCGGAGGCCGAGATGATGTCAGGCAGAATCCGGAACCAACGGAGCGAGGAGGTGGGTCACCACACGGATCCAGGGATCGGAGATGGTAGGGACTGACGAGATGGCGAACAGTCACCGTTCGGGGTTCTGGAATCGTCAGGACCGGTTGGCGAGGCAGGAACGACTCTACAAGAGAGATATGTGAGTACGGGACAAGGCACAGGGAGACCTGACTCCTAGCTTAGCAAACACGAAGAACAGGCCCCGCCCACTTGGAAAGGAACCCCCTATATACCCTGTACCTGATTCTTCAATATCCTGTTGGAGGACGCTGGCCCTTTAAGAGAGGGTCAATGACCGCGCGCGCGCCCTAATGCGCATGCGCGAGGCCCGGGTGCCAGAAGCCAGAGCAGAAAGCGGTGCACAGGAGGCAGGAGTGCCGGGCTGGCTCAGCGTTGCCGACGGGCGCCGGGAGCGGGGACCGGGTTGCCTGGAGGACGCAGGTGAGAGAGCATGGAGGCTGTGGAGCGGGGGACCGGGAAGCATGGCACGGGAGCGGCGGAGCATGACATGGGAGCGGGGAAGCGTGGCAGGGGAGCCGGGGAGCGTGGCAGGAGAGCCGGGGAGCATGGCACGGGAGCTGGGGAGCGTGACAGTATGGCACCTAATACATCACCTAAAGCCAATACACATGCACAATAATTTGAATAGATTATGATAGCTACATTTTTTTTCCATTATTCAATATGGTACCCGTCATACTAAGGCTATTGTGCATGTGCCACGGCTTCAGTGCATTGAATACAACCATTTCCTCCATTATTTGCTTTTCCATACTCCCTCATCCAATACGGCGCTTGGGAAACACTTCTGAATACTGCTCATGTGCTCATGATACTACACGTACTCATATTCATTCTGGCCTGTTCAATATAGACCGGCTGTTACAATTTTTCTATCCACCGGTGCTACATACAGGTAATTTCTAAGATATTTTAAAATGCTATTAATTCAATTGTGTCTAGAAAATAATGTTTTCTGCCATCTTTAGTTTCAGGTTTTGCTATTCTGTCTACTTTTTATATTATATTATTATATATTTATTTCACAGATAATTTTGGTATATTCATTTCTGAGATTCACGCCATCTACTTGACTTACCTGTGTGATACCAACTTGCATGGCATCTAGAAGTCTTCAACGCAACCTCATTATTTTTGCTATTTTGTCCACAATTATTATAATATTTTATACATGTGTATATATTATTTTGTTTGTATATACCAATTTTCTCCACCCTCCCACCCGCAACTGACGCCTACCTTTTTTGCCTATGTGTATTTGATCGCAATGAAGCAATATCCAAAGATCAGAGATGAGCGAATAAATTCAAGTAAAATAGAATTCTACTTGATTTTAGAAACATCTATATTCCCAAAATGTTTTGTAATTTGCTTTATTGTAGACTTAACAAAATGGTGGCTGCTGGCCTCCATTTTCCTGAACCATAAAAAAAATAAGAAAATCTTTATACTGACCGTACCGCTCACCTCTCCGGCATCTCTGCTGCTCACCACCTACTGTCCGGTCGTCACTGCATCTACCTATCTCCTGCCACTTGTGCTGAAACCTTGAGCATCTTAAGCTGTGGCAGGACTTCCTGCTGTCATGGGGGTGGGAGGGTTCGGTGCTTGCTCACGTGAAGGCTGCAGAGTACATCATGACGTGACACTACAACCTCCTTCGCACTAGCGCAAAGGTCTTCCACCCTTATCAAAGACCACAAGTCTGGCACAGCTTGAGAGACACAGGAAATTCAGCACAAGCGGTGGGGAACCAGAGGATGCAACAAGGACCTGATAGGTTTTGGTGAGTACCAGAGGGGCTGGAGCGGTTTACGGTAAGGTAAGTATATGTGTTTTTTAATTTTCCATATTGTGGTTTTTATGCTCTCAGGTCTCATCATACTCCAGAGCATAATAAGGGCCATGAAAGTTCAATTGAATTACCCAGGAAAATCTGCATGAACAGGAGAATTCAAATTTTGTCTGATCCACTCATTTCTACAAAAGATATAGTGTGCATTCATTTTCTATTATTCTGGTCTTCAGAAGCTGCTTATGCAGATTCTGTATATATTTATTTTAACTTTTTTTTCAATTGAGTTGTAATAAATATGTTTCCAGTGTATTTATTAAAATACTTATCCACTGCTACCTTCTCCTGTTTCCAGCGCCACTCGGACCCTCTTCTTAACCATATTTCAGACTAGCCAGGTCACACAGCGTGTTTGTGGACCAGAAGACATTTTCTCAATGTAAGCCTATAAGACTGAAATCAAGGCTCTCAGTTCTGCATTGAGAAAGCAAGTTATAGTTCACTGTGCAAGCTAGTCAGTGCTGCAGAAAAAATACAGAAGATGGCCGAAGCGCCACTGGAAGTGGAAGAAAGCAGTAAAGGGTAGGAATTATAATGTATGTGCTGTACACACATTACCTATGGCCAAAGGAGGAGATAATAAAAAAAACACTGGAGCAATACTTTAAATAGATTTATGCTAATCTGTGATATATTGTTAGATGGGCGGTTGGGTGCGGTGATAGTCGTGACAGATGCTGCCGGTTTTCTGCAGCGCACCCCTGGGACAGTTCTCTGCACCGCGTCCGCCCCTCTAGTACAGGGTAGGGTTGCTGGGACTTGTGGTGTGGGGCACTTACTTGCTGGCAGGAGGCCAGGGCTTGTTCCATCTTCAGGACCGCTTCCCAGCTGTCAGTTGCACCAGGTCCAGTGCCCTCAAACACCACACACTGACACAGACTTTTCTGAACAAAAACATCTGTTTACTTGTAACATCTCGCCAGCGGAGGGCACATCGCCTTCTAGTTACAGGGGACATCATCTAATATATAAAGCTGAATGTGTGTATGTATGTGTGTGTGCATGTGTGTATGTCTAGGATTGGCATCTGCACCGTCGCAGCTACACCCACAAAATTTTGCACACTCACACGTCTGGACCCCGAGAGCGTCATAGGTTATGTTGTGAGGCGAAATTTTAACCCCGTACATTCAAATTTACCAATCAATGTTTTGCTCCTATCTACATAATGGGGAAAAAGTGAAACAAAAAGTGTATCCACACCGTCGCATTTACAATCACGAACTTTTGCACAGACACCTCATGTGATCCAGGGAATGTCGTATACTATGTTTAGACAGGAAAATGTAACCCCGCGCTTTACAGTTACTCTCCAAAAAACATGCCTCCATTAAAGTAAATGGAGCCTGGAACTATAGGTTATTAGTAGGAGCTGTGATTGGTTGCTATAGGAACAAAAGACATTCATAGTATAAGAAGCTTAGATGTGAGGTAGTAAGATGTTGGTGGGGAGACGGATAGAGAGAGACAGAGAGAGAGACAGACAGAGACAGAAAGGGAAAGAAACAGACAGCGACAGAAAGGGAAAGAGACAGACAGAGACAGACCTAGAAAGAAACAGACCTAGAAAGAAACAGACCTGGAAAGAGACAAACCTGGAAAGAGACAGACCTGGAAAGAGACAGACAGACATTCAGACAGGGACAGAGACAGGCAGACAGGGAAGGAGGAGACAGCCATAGAGACAGACAAAGATTGATGGGGAAATGCACAGACCTTGATATAGACAGACGGGGAAAGAGACAGAGAAATAGAGACAGACAAGGAAAGAGACAGACAGAGACAGGCAGACAGGGAAAGAGAGAGACAAAGAGATGGGGAGAAAGACTGGGAAAGAGACAGACCTGGGAAAGAAACAGACCTGGGAAAGAGACAGACCTGGAAAGAGACAGATGGGGAAAGAAACAGAGATAGAGACATACAAAGAAAGAGACAGACAGAGACAGGCAGATGGGGAAAGAGACAGACGGGGAAAGAGACAGACGAAGAAAGAGACAGACGGGGAAAGAGACAGATGGGGAAAGAGACAGATGGGGAAAGAGACAGATGGGGAAAGAGACAGACGGGGAAAGAGACAGACCTGGAAAGAGACAGATGGGGAAAGAGACAGAGACAGACGGGGAAAGAGACAGACGAGAAAGAGACAGACGGGGAAAGAGACAGACGGGGAAAGAGACAGACGGAGCACATTACTTGGCCAATTTAGTTAAATCTGTGTGGAATATCTGTGGAGTTGAAATATATGTTGTGAAATGCTTCTATTAGCTTAGTTTTTGCCTTTTAATAATTACATTTCTATCTATTTGTTTTGTGGTTTTTGTGTGCAGAATACATTTTTGTTAATACATTCTATTTTGTTAACAACAGTTATTAACCCGGGCAAAGCCGGGTAGTACAGCTAGTCCTTTATAAATATCATCCTTTGGACATACGTTCCGGCTTTCCTCTTCGATCGTTGCCATTAGCAACCGGAGCCACTCTTAATTTGTAAATTTTTCCAGTACACTGCTTCCCTGGTACTTGGGCTCCCGTTGGGGTCCCTAAGCTCCTCTTCCTCCCCTTCAGCTTCACTATCCACAGCAGACTCAACCGTCTTTCCGGTCAGTCAGGCCCTACTTCTCTCAAGGGCCCACTGACTTTTCGCTGACTAAGGGGATTTGTTAGGTCTCGGTCAGGGAATGGCCACCACCTGGGCCGCACTGCATGTTCAGCACCCAGATTCGACCCACAAGGTCACGCCAAATTTAAGTTATTGGGGTTTTCCTCCACCACATCTCTCACAGGTGCAGTGTGTTCCTCTCCCTCAGGGACTCTCCTCACACTAACTGACTTCTTAACCGCTTTTTTTAAATGAAGCCCCTCCCCTTCACTAACTCCCTCTAGCCCGGGAGTACCAGGGAAGAAGCTTACATATTGTGGCCGCCTAGTGGCTGCTTAAACACATTACACCAGAAGGTAAACTTTAAACATTACATTTTACACACAGTAGACACGCAGGTCTGGGGCGGCTGAGCCTTACACTATCACCCTACAGATTCAGTAATTTTATCCCCCATTTAACTACCCTGCATAAATTAATGTTGCTGTGGCATTTTTATTTAACATCAGTCTTTTGCCACATTTTCTAAGAACAGCATGATGTAGGGGTAGTGACCCTGATTTTAGCATTGTATCACTTACTGATCTTCTTTGTGTAGTATTGATAAAATCACTGCTTTATCAGTAGGTGATTATCATTAAAGGACTAGTGTCTAGTGATGGGCGGACTCGCAGATAACCGAGACCAGCGAGTCCAACTGGACTTTTAATAAAAAAATCTGGTTCCATGTCGGATGCCGATTCCCCTGTAACTCAATGGGGAACAGAATACTGTAATTACAAAATTGTGGTAGAAGGGATAAGAGGATAGGAGCAAGCGCTTCATAATTATCAAGGTTCCGGTGCGGCTTTATAATGCATCCAGGCTATTCATTCACTTCCGGGGCCGTATGTCAGCCTTCAATGCATATGCATTGCTCTCCCTACCCACATGCGATTGTGATTGGTTGCAGTCAGACACACCCTCACCCTGAGTATTGCAAATGTAATGTGTCTGACACTTCCAATCACAGACGCGATGTGCGTCTATATCATACAGTAAAAATAAATAAATAAGCCCAACAGCTGGGGGTTGGTATTCTCAGGCTGGAGAGACCCATGCTTATTGGGCCGCCCCCAGCCTAAAAATAGCGACCTGCACCCACCCGGGATTGTTGCATCCACTAGATGTGACAATCCCAGCACTTTTCCTGGCTGTAAAAATCTCAGCACCAAATCTTCATCTCTTTGCAAAAAAACTGTGGTTTTATGCCAGGAGGGTGAGTTCACTGAGTTTACTGAGGTCCTCTGAGGTAAGATTACCTGTGGTCACAGGTGAAGGACCATGGATATCTCCAGCTGTGACCGCAACTAACCTGAGTGATGTCGCTGCTCATCGCTGCAGCTCATTCATTCTCTGCCTGAAACTCACAGCAGGCAGCCATTTTCCATGATTGAGTGCTGTCAGTTCAGATATGTAGACGAGCTGGAATCATCGTGGACCTCGTGTGTATTACGTCGGATCTGCAGAAGTGTTTTGGGGGTTAATAAAGTGGTGAAATAGTGTGTTTTTGTATTTTATTTCAAACAAAGGATTTTTTCGGTGTTTGTGTTTATCGCTTTTCACTTACAGATTAGTAATGGGGAGTCTCTTACACCCTCCCCATTACTAATCTAAAGCTTACTGGCAGCTGTGGGCTGTTAATAACCCCTTATTACCCCGATTGCTACCGCACCAGGGTAAAGTGCTGGGATTGTCGCATCGAATGGATGCAAAAACTCTGGGTGGCCACAGGATGTTATTTTTAGGCTGGGGGGGTGGCCCAATAAGCATAGGTACCAGACCCCAGCTGGCTTTATGGCTTTATCTTGGCTGAGTATCAAAATTGATGGGACCGCACGCTAGTTATTTTTAATGATTTACTTAAATCATTAAAAGAAAAAGCGGTAGGCGGTTCCTTCTATTTTGATATACAGCCAAAATAAGCTCACATATGAGGGCAGCAACCTGTAGCCACATGCTTTATCTGTGCTAGGTATCATAATACGAGGGGACCCTATGCCAAATGTTTTATTTATTTATTTTTACTCTATGATATTGACTCGCAGACAGCGCCTGTGATTGGGTGCAGGCAGACGCTGTCACACAGGCTGGGGGCGTATTTGACTGCAACCAATCACAGACACTGGTGGGCATATGCATGAGGTTTAAAAGTGGCCCTGGAAGTGAATGAGTGGCCGTGGGAGCAGTGTTCAGCAAAAAAAGGAGAAAAAGTTGCCTGGTAACAGAAAGAGCAAACAAATTGTAAACACACAATGTGATTAAAAACAACACAAAATATGTAAAGCATACACAGCATTGATGTTTGTATGACATATAGTTGCTGAGTAAACACCTATAGGTATGCCAGACATACAAAGTACATGATCCAAGGAAATACGACCACTGCTGGGAACATCTATTTTCATACCCAGTGGGGAGAAAACAATGACAATGGGACAGGCATAATTACCATTCATATATAAATAGGGGCCTACAACAAAAAGGTGGGCATAAAGAGACCACACTCAAAATGAAATACAAAATGGATTGATCTCACCCAATGAGGGATAGCTATCTTGTCCTTTTGATCCTCCCTTTTTTTGACTGGAACAGATGGGACACCAGCTAAAGTGGACCTGCACAACTGATTGGGTGAGATTAATCCATTTTATATTTTCATTTTGAGCATGGTCTCTTTATGTTGTAGGCCCCTATTTATATATGTATGGTAATTATGTCTTTTCTATTGTCATTGTCATATTTCTCCCTGCTGGGTATAAAAATAGATGGTCCTATGAGTGGTCATATATCCTTGGATCATGTACTTTGTATGTTTGGCATACCCATAGGTGTTTACTGAGTGACTATATGTCATATGAACATCAATGCTGTGTATGCTTTACATATTTTGTGTTTTTTTAATCACCTTGACTGTTGTTTACAATTTGTTTACACTCGATTTTTAAGGGTTTATTGAAGGTTAAGTTTTAATCACAGTTTGCTATATCTATTCCTTATCCCCGTGCCATACTTTGATAACTGTATTTTGGGGCTTCCCCATTCTGGTTGCTTTTTCTATGTAACAGAAAGTGCACACCCCAAATCATATTATGTAAAAGCATGATCTTTATTAACAGATACATCAGTCTGCGGTCTGCCAAATACGACAGAAATATTTCATTAAAAACACTTAAAAACATGTTGGACAGGAACATTTTTTTTCCAAATATATTGGGACAGGATACAATAATCCTACACGAATGTCACCACAATAATATACAGACACTGGACAATAAGTATCAATACAATAGTATCTGGCAGGCACACTATACAGTGGGGACAATAGATAGTTAAGAAAAGTGCAAATATGTATAACTCATCCTAACACTAGATAACAAGTGAATAACTTAAATAGCCATCAACAAACAGTTTCCACCATTGCACTGACTGCCATAGAAAATAAGAATACCCAACGCCCTGTATTACCTATTACCCTACGCGTGTCGTGAGCAGAACCTGCTCCTGCAACGTCTGCTTTTGTCATCAAGTGTCGGCGTATTCACTCTGTGGGTGGTGCTGGTGATAGAGGAGATGTCAGAACCAGAAGCTCTGGAGAGCGCAGACTCTGTTCATCCACTAAGGTTAGAGTGGCTGGGACCTGCAGTTCTTTCTAGTCTGGCAGAATGGTGTGTGTGCTGCTGTCCAGCTGAAGTTGTCTTCTCCTGGCTTCAGCCTATTAGAAAGCACCACACCCGACTAAAGTTTCCAGCTTTTTGCTGAATGCTGACAAACATAGATTGTGCTTCCCTAGATAGCTCTGTGTTTGTTTGCTGCTTAGAATTGGTGCTCTCCTGTTTGACCATAGCTTGTTATTTGACGCCTGACAATGTTGTACCTTGTTGCCCTCTTGGTTTTGACCTGGCTCCCCGACTACTCTTACCTGCCTCTGATTCACACTTCCAAATGGCAGCCCTTCTCTAGGTAGCAATCCTCTGGACCCTGTTTGAAATTTAGATCACTGTATAGGGGTTTAAGGGTGTCAGGGTTTCTCTGGATTCTGCCATACAGAGTGGCTTGTGCCAAGTCTGAGGTACCTATTTTGTGCCTGTGGCCTCAGACATATATTACAACTAGACAAACAAGATACTTACAGCACATGTTAGGATAGATATACCACCCAGGTATATGGTGGCAACAACCTAAGACCACTCTACATACCATTTAAATGAACAAAAAAAGAGATGGCGTTTTAACTGGTCAACAAATATGCAAAATCTTTATATGTATATGGTTAAAAATTAGGACCAAAACAAGGTACCTAAAGACATATCAAATACACATACAGACATAAGCACAGGAATTACATTGGGTGTAGCACAAAAAGACACAGAAGGTATGTCAAGTCTCATGAACATCAATCATCATATATAAGGTGAAAACCAAAGTGGTACAAGTTATGAGGTGCAAAAGAGACCTACAAAAGTATAACCATACCTATTAATGTGTCAGTGCCAGTGTAGATGGTGAAAAAGCCTTCTTGAGGAATCCCCAACACGCGTTTCGAGCTGATTTTACCTGTTTATTCATGGGAAACAACTAGTAATCTACTACCAGGTAGTCAAGCATATTCATGAGCTCTGTATAACCCCAAACCCGCCACTGATTTGCAGGTTTTAGTACACTGTCCATAGTCAGGAAGCTGTCAATCAGTGAAGCGACAAAGCTCAAGATTCAGAGAACTGCTAGATTTTCAGCAGATGTAACAGTGATTGTATCAATTTGATAGCAAGCAGCCCAGTAAGTGACACATCGCTGGAATCCGGATGTCTTCCCCACGTTATGTTCTCAGATGGGGTAACAAAAACTTGGTGATAGATTCCCTTTAACATTGTTAATGTGCATGGGTCTTAAAAGTACAAGTTGATTTTAGAAGACCTTGGGAATAAGTGATTTTACAGTAATATCTCTCTGTGAAATGAATCTCTCTGCCAAAAGTTTTAAACTTCATTGATCTACATGCATACCTGTTTACAATAAATTACTGTACCTTATATTCAAAGCTTGAAAGAACAAGATTTATACCATCCAGAGATAGAATATCGAATGTACTTTAGTGTGTGGTATTGGGAGAACAGCAAAATCAATCAGTGGAAGACATTTATTACTAAAAGGATGTTTTCAGCCATTAGTAAGATATTGATCAAAACTGACGACTAGCAGAGTGATAAACTGACAGCTCACATCTTAATAATCGACTATTGCGCACATTCATGTACTTATAACCAAGAACGCTGTCTTTGACATGACATACTATATTTTATTAGGTATATTTTTATTGTAAGTGCAAAGAGTAATACAGGTGCTATAGGCACGTAGTTTATTTTTACAATTATCAGCAGAGTTGAGTAGAAATTGCATGGTGTATAAACCACAGATAACAAGCTTCGTAATTCTGCTCATTTTTCTTAAAGGAGTTTTTCAGTTATAGAGTTTCGGCATCTGATGGTTAAAATAATATAATATAAAATATAATGTTACTCACTCTCCTATTGTCCAAATTTCCTCTCCGGCGCTGCTCCAATATCTTAAGAAAAGATTGACCAGCTCCACTAACAAAATGAAGCCAGTGTGAACAGGTGCAATCTACATTAACTGTATAATATACATATAATAAATACAGCAGTACGCTGTAAGTGCTAAGAATATGCAAATATTGGAAATGTTAAATTTAAACCGCATTACTGCTATTTAGAATATACTTATAAAGTGAAGGTAATTAGTGCAGAAATTAGCCAATTTATTTGTGCCACCTGCAACGACATGCCGTACCTTTCTCTGATTGGACCTTGACATGATATTTAAAGGGAACCAAACATCAGGATTTTCATGTATAAGGTGCTGCCAGTGCTATACTGGCACTATTAGGCACAGGCTGTACATACCTTTAGGGTGCAGCTCTGGTGCTTAGTCAGTGAAATCCAACTTTATAAAGTTTGAAAATTCGTACACTTTTTGATTGACGTGTGCACTTCTCTCCTAATGTCCGGGCGTGTTATGGACGTTTATCCCCACCCCCTGTTCCTCCCTGTCACTGGCCATATGTAAATTTCTCTCTTCAGAAACATGGCGCCGGAGTTGGCACCTGCGCATAGCGCTTATCTCCGGCGCCATGTTTCTGAAGAGAGACTTAGTATTTTGCAGGAGAGGGCGGCGCATGCGCCCTCGCTTCTTCAGATCCTGTTGAGACCGCGGGAGCGCGCGTCGTCACAGCAGGACTGCAGAATAGCTGATGAGAGGACGCGACTGCAGCTAATCGGGGTAAGATCAGCTGTTCTCCAGTCCTGTTGTGACCACGCGCGCTCCTGCGGTCACAACGGGATCTGAAGAAGCGAGGGCGCATGCGCCGCCCTCTTCTGCAAAATACTAAGTACAGCGGGCTTCAGAAACATGGCGCCGGAGATAAGCGCTATGCGCAGGTGCCAACTCCGGCGCCATGTTTCTGAAGAGAGAAATTTACATACGGCCAGTGACAGGGAGGAACAGGCGGTGGGGGGGCGGGGATAAACGTCCATAACACGCCCGGACATTAGGACAGTGGTGCACACGTCAATCAAAAAGTGCACGAATTTTCAAACTTTATAAAGTTGGATTTCACTGACTAAACACCCGAGCTGCACCCTAATGGTATGTACAGCCTGTGCCTGATAGTGCCAGTACTGCACTGGCTGCACCTTATACATTCAAATCCTGATGTTTGGGTCCCTTTAACATTTTTTTTCAATGAAGCTAACATTAAATTAAACAGAAATACACTCTATACATTGTTAATGTGGTAAATGACTATTCTAGCTGCAAAGATCTGTTTTTTAATGCAATATCTACATAGGTGTATAGAGGCCCATTTCCAACAACCACCAGTCCAGGGTTCTAATGGTACATTGTGTTTGCAATCTGTGTTAGAAGGCTAATGGATGTTTAGAAATCCCTTGAAAACCCTTGTGCAAGTATGTTAGCACAGCTTAAAACAGTTTTGCTGATTAGAGAAGCTATAAAACTGACCTTCCTTTGAGCTAGTTGAGAATCTGGAGCATTACATTTGTTGGTTCCATTAAACTCTCACTTTCATGTGAAATTCGACAGTCTATTCTTGTTCTTAGAAATGAAGGATATTCCATGCGAGAAAATGACAAGAAACTGAAGATTTCCTACAATGGTGTGTACTACTCCCTTCAGGGGAGAGCACAAACAGGTTCTAACCAGAGTAGAAAGAGAAGTGGGAGGCCGCGCTGCACAACTGAGCATCTACACAAGTACATTCGAGTCTCTAGTTTGAGAAATAGACGCCTCACAGTTCCTCAACTGGCAGCTTCATTAAATAGTACCCACAAACCGCCAGTGTCAACGTCTACAGTGACGAGGCGACTCCGACATGCTGGCCTTCAGGGCAGAGTGGAAAAGAAAAAGCCATATCTGAGACTGGCTAATAAGAGGAAAAGATTAATATGGGCAAAAAAACACTGACATTGGACAGAGGAAGATTGGAAAAAAGTGTTATAGACAGACAAATCGAAGTTTGAGGTGTTTGGATCACACAGAAGAACATTTGTGAGATACGAAACAACTGAAAGCATGCTGGAATAGTGCATGATGCCCTCTGTCAAGCATGGTGGAGGTAATGTGATGGTCTGGGGTTGCTTTGGTTCTGGTAAAGTACGCAAAAAGTGCCCATCAAGCCAATCCAACTTGTGGGAGGGGCTTCTGGAAGCATGGGGTGAAATATCTCCAGATTACCTGCGCAAATTAACAGCTAGAATGCCAAAGGTCTGCAAAGCTGGAATTGCTGCAAATGGATCATTCTGTGACGAAAGCAAAGTTTGAAGGAGAAAATTATTATTTCAAGTAAAAATTATTACTTCTAACCTAGTCAATGTCTGGACTATATTTTCTATTCATTATGCAACTCATTTGATAAATAAAAGTATGATTTTTCATGGAAAAGACAAAAGTGTGTGTTCTAAGGAAACATTTTCTAGCTTGCATGCATTCATTCATAATGCAATGTACACTGTTCAGTTCATGCTCCTATAGTACATCATCATTGCTATCATCTCCTTAGTTAGAAATAGACATCAAACTTTCACCAAAAGATACAAATTGGTTTTATTTTATTTTTCTAGGGACTTCTTCCATTCAACACATTGAGAAACATACATCTGCCACATAGACATTATACCTGTCATCAAAATGAATGTGGCTATTATGGCTGAAAGATATGTGGATTGTACTGTCATTAGAGAAGTGATACCAGAGCAGTCCATCAGATCAGAGAGGTGCACATGTAGTCATATTACCGTTCACTAAATCTTTTAATGATTTAATTCACAAGCAGTGGCGTAACTAGAATTTGATGGGCCCTGGTGCAAAATTTGTACCGGGGCCCCCCCTGTACGTGCACCGACACTTAGGGTACGGGATAATGACACTGACACTCGGGGTACAGGATTATGATGCTGACACTTGGCTCTTACCCTCAGCACACAGCTTTCCCATGTTCTGATATCCATCTTGTCCTCGGCACCCAGCTTTCTCATGCTCTGCTATACATCATTCCCTCAGCACCCAGCTTTCCCATATCAGAGCATGGGAAATCTGGGTGCTGAGGGAAAGAGCCTTTTTTCCTCAGCATAAAACGTTCCCATCCCATGTTTGTATCTTTGTCCCCCCTCGTATATAGTTCTTCAAAAACTATAATGGCCCCCACATAGCCTTCCATATAGTATAAAGGGTCCCACATAACCCTTCATATATTAGAATACCCTTCCATAGTCCTCCATGTATTATAATGCATTTCCCATAGTCCTCCATGTATTATAATTCACCCCATAGTTCTCCATGTATTATACTGCACCACAGTCCTCCATGTTTTATAATGCACCCCCATAGTCCTCCATATATAAAGTAGCCTCCATATATTATAATGTAGCCCCCATAGTTCTATATGTATTACAATGCAGCCCCATAAACCTTCATATTGTATTATGCAGCCCCATATGCCTCCATGTACAATGCACTTATATAGTCCAAGTATAAGGTGTCCTTCATGTTTATTATGCAGCCCCATAGACCTCCATGTATCATGCAGCCCCAGAGACCTCCATGTGTCATGCAGCCAGCCCCCCCAGGGTCTCCATGTGTCATGCAGCAAGCCCCTTACCAGGCCTCCATGAGTCATGCAGCCAGCCCCCCCCCCCCAAGGACTCCATGTGTCCTGCAACCAATTTCCCCCCCCAAGGACTCCATGTGTCCTGCAACCAGCACCTCCCAGGGCCTTCATGTGTCCTGCAGCCAGTGCCTCCCCAAGGACTCCATGTGTCCTGCAGCCAGCCTCCCCGTGTACTTACTGGTTTATAAAAAAAAAAATTAAAAAAACAAGTACTCACCTCTCCTTTTTCCACTGCAGTTCTGTCCTCACCTCTACTTGTTTCACCGCTGTCCGTCCTCACTTCTGTCATCGTTCCCCCATGGCTCCGGTCGGTGTCCTCCTGTGCTCTGTGCTCTCACCACACACAGCAGTCGCACAGGAGGGATGTCACCGCGCAGACACAGGGGAAGACTGATGATGCATAGAGCGGCGCCGGCCACTCTATGCAATATCAAAGCAGAGCGTGGTGAGAGACGGGAGCGCGGTGAGAGACGGGAGCGCGGTGAGAGACGGGAGCGCGGTGAGAGACGGGAGCGCGGTGAGAGACGGGAGCGCGGTGAGAGACGGGAGCGCGGTGACGCCACTGCTGACACCAGACAGGGGGTGCCCGGTGTCAGCGGCGGCGACTGGGTCATATAGCAGCCGCCGCGTGGTCTGGTGCAGAACAGCGCAGCTCCTCTCACAGAAAGGAGCTGGCTGCTGATCTGCCGGGCGGCCGCGGGCCCCTGACCTCCGAGGCCTGGTCGCAATCACGACCGCGGTAGTTACACCCCTGAGGACAGATATATATATATATATATATATATATATATACAGTTCACAGTTTAGCATAAATTCTGCAGCTTGTCAGTGTACAGTTCAGTAAATGCTGCTGCAGGAAATCCTTATAAAATGAAAAATAAAATACTTTTCTGGCATAAGATGCACCCCAGATTTAGAGGAGGAAAATATAAGTTTTAATGTTCAAGAGGGTCCATTTTATAATCCCAGTGCATCTTAATCCTAATGCTCACCAGGGGGGAGCGGCAGTGGTGTAGTGGCTTGGGAAGGTCACAGGAGGGTCGCGATTCTGCAGGCTTGGAGGAGGGGGTGTTGCGGCTCAGGAGGGTCAGCGATGCTGTGGCTCGGGGTGTAGCCATGGGCGCATTTGAATCCCTCGGCTATGGCTTACCAGGGCGGTGGTGGTGGAGCAGGGTCACAGGATGCGCTCAAGGTTGTTGCAGCGGCCGCCATTGATCTGCGGGCGGGCTGTGGAGGTTTCACAACACAGGGTGTCATGGCAGCGGGTAGTCTGTGGAGGCAACTCGGCGGCAGGTGCATTGAGCTGACTGCCGGCTCCATTGAATCATCCGCGTTTGACGAGATGGACTTCAAGAAAATGGCCGCGGAGGTGGCGCGTGCGTAGATAGGACTCCATGGCCATTTTCTTAAAGTCCATTGTGTCAATCTGCGCAAGCGCTGCTTCTGTGGCCATTTTCTTGAAGTTCATCGCGTGAACTGTGAGCGATTCAATTGAGCCTGCAGTCAGCTCAATGCACCCGCCGCCGAGACACCCTCACAGCCCGCCTGCCCGCAGATCAATGCTGTCCACGCGACACCTCTGAACGCATCTTATGAGCCCGCTCGATCACCGCCGCCTTCATAAAGCCATATCTGTTTTGTAAGATGCATCCCCATTTTACCGCCAGTTTTCAGGGGAAAAAAGTGCGTCTAACAAAGCGAAAAATATGGTAAATGAGAATCCTGAAGTATTGTGAACACGTTCAGGATCTTTTCCTTGCAGATTTGGTTGTAGAAAAAAAAAACTGCAGCATGTCAATTCTTTCTGTGTTTTTGCTGCGTTTTCCCCATTAAAAGTAATGAGAAAAAAAACGAAACCAAAAATACATATAATGCACCAAATTGTGGCAAAACCCTTTGTTTTTGCTGCAGCATTTCTCCTGCCAGTAGATGCAGACTTGGTGCAGAAAATTCTGCAAACAAATCTCCATCTTGTGCACATAGCGTTACAGTGTAATAGCACTCAGCAGTGCACAGTCATTTAGCCATATATAGTGCAAAGGACCTGGCTGCCTTCAACAAACTGCTCCAAATGCGTCCCCCACTGCTTACACTCATTGTATGGCACTGATTCTGTGGGTTGTGACCCCCACCAACTCATAGATCAGCCTCAGTCCCTTATCCCCCATCCCCCCAGATTCTAGTGTTCCAAGCACTGGCAGCTTGGTGAATCTTTACATGTTATAATAAAGATATAATGCAAAAAGGGCCAGATCCACTTTTCTGCATTATAGTTACTGTTGACCCTGTCCAGCACATGGCTGCCCATTACTACAGAGCTAATGGGAGAGGGAGGCAGCAGAGGCTGAGCCTCACAAACAAGTCACAAACTTTGTAACTGTGTCGGCCACTGTCTGCAGCCTCCAGTCCTGACCTGAATCTTCATTTCCTGCACTGCCGACATGCATCCACAGTCACAAACAGCAGCCAGTCACTGTCTCCATACCCTGGCTGTAAAAGAGTAGATGACGCGGCAGGCAGTCAGCCCGAGGTCACAGGTAAAGAGGCTAGAGTGGGCGGAGCCGGCCACTTGTAAAAGAGATCGTATAGTATAGTTACAAGTTAAGTAATGCAGCTCTCGCTCCCTGACACGATCAGCTGTTTATCTTCAGGGCGGGCCCCTAACCTCCCGGGCCCGGTCGCAGTGGCGACCGCTGCGACTGTGGTAGTTACGCCCCTGTTCACAAGTTATTTTTATCAGATTTAAGAGGATCCTGCGAAGATGATGTTAATACAGAAAATTCTGATATGGCTGTATGGGTCCCAATACAACTATGAAATGTGGATCTGCTATGTAATAATTTTATATGCCAGAGCTGAGAAATCAAGGTTTCAAGTCACATGCAAATAAGCATGAAAGTGCCCACCCCTAAAGCACACTGGGCTAATGTGCATGTGGCTTCAAAGCTGTAACATCTGAGCTGGTTCCTGTGCCCTTTGTTTCTACTTTGGCCACTAAGGAGGCCTGCATGCAGATGTTAGCTACTGGCTTCTGTTCTACAAAAGAGGACATTGTGTGTTGTGGAAGTGGGGCAAGGTGAGAAGAATTATTTTTTTATGCGTTAGAGAACAGTGCAGAATGGGGGACATATATACCTGGAAGGCCCATAGTGGAAGACATGCAGTGAAGAGCAAAAGGGTTACAATGTTTTAAACTTTTGACTTTCAGGCCCCATATCTCACCATCCACTAGATATTTGAGCGTGAGATTACCTTCATTTTATTATCAAAAACAGGTTGTTTACAGCACCTCATGTGAAGTCTTTCACAAGAAAAGTGGACACTTGGCGGTGAGGAAGAACTTGGAGAAGGAGTGACCCGTGGACTACCAGAGTCAAGTCGATTGGTGGTAAATATATCCTCCACTGAGTTAATAGATATCCAAATTAGAGCTTTGTCCAAGGGACTCTCTTTTTGCCCTATGGGTAATGTGAATTCATTTAAACTGGACAATGAGCTATATCTATTCTTTAGAAGGTTACGTTTGACTATGCATTTTGCAGGATACATACTACAATTGATGAGCCATCTAATAATACTCTTACCCTAGGGAGTACAGGTCTATTCAATAAAAGTGGTTTCTTGCCCTCCTGCATGGACCCAATAGTGGAGTCCTACATTGGACTTGTGCAGAGAGATATTCAGAATTTACAATAAAGTTTAATCTGTCGAGGGAGGAGTTGAATGAGATTAAGACCCTTTGTAAGAATCCCCTGTTGTCTGATTAACTAACATTCTTTTGTACCTATCCTGTATACTCTTCCAAAAATACATAAGAGCTTGGAGAGCCCCTCGAGCTGCCCTATTGTGTCGGAGTGTGGGTCCCTTTTTCATAAAGTTGAAATATTTCTGGATCACATTTTGCAAAAATTTGCAACAGGAGCTCGGTCATACATTAGAGATACAAGTGATTTTATTGGTAAACTTTCTAATGTGACAGTTACAGACTCCATCATTTTGGCATCTTTTGAAGTAGTGTCCCTTTATAATTATATAAAACATCAGAAGGGGTTGGAGGCTGTTGCAACTATGCTAACCGGCTCCAACATGTCGCCGGAGTGTACACAGCTTGTCCTGGCGCTGCTGGAGTTCATCCTCAGGACAGTCATGTGGTCCAATATGGCCCCAACCTATGCTAACATCTACATGGCTGCCTTCAAGGACAGGTTTGTGTTTACTTCTAATTTTTGGCGACATGTTCGGAGCTGGTGGCGTTATATAGATGACATCTTTGTAGTGTGGGATGGTGACTTTCATACACTAATGGAGCTCAAAGATTAACTAAATGCAGTTTATACGGAAATATAACTCACCTTGACTAGTTTCTTTAAGTGATGTACAGTTCTTAGACACTTTGGTGTACAAGAGCAGAGGCTCGCTTTCTACTGATCTTTTTGTAAAAAGTACTGACAAAAATGGTTTGTTACAGTTTAATACTAACCATCCAAAGAAATTGTTGACTTCCTTACCTTGGAGTCAAATGCTCCATGTAAGGAGAATTGTATCAGATGAGAATGTTATCAATCAGAATCTTGATGAGATTTGTCTCAAATTTTTGCAAAGTGGCTTTCCAAAACAAGATCTTAATAGGTTTAAGGAGAGGGCCTTGGTGCATTCATGTCAGGATTTATTAAGTGGTAGGCAGAAGGAGGTTGGCCCTAGGAGAATCCCTTTAGTTTCAACTTTTAATCCCTTAAGTAATAAGACTTTGGGGCTAGTTAGGAAAAACTGGACATTGTTAGCTATCCTGAGGTCTCAGTTCCTCTCCTCTCCGCTTATTTCATACAAGCAGGGGCGTAACCTGGGAGACCGTTTAATACACTCTGATGTAGATCCTTTAAAGAAAAGTACACAGACCACTTTTGGACAACCAAGAATGAGGATTTTTCCCTGTCTCGGATAGGCCTGTTGTGAGAATAAGATCAAGGGCTCCATATTCTCTCACCCACGTACTGGCAAGGTTTACCACGTTGGTGGGAGATATACGTGCATCAGCTGCTTTGTGGTGTATGTTGTCTCTTGCCCATGTGGGTTGCAGTACGTGGGTGAGACTACTAAGGAGGTTAAGGCTTGTATTGGTAAGCATAAAGCGGGGTTTACATGCTACGATATCATCAATAATTTATCGTCGGGGTCACGGTGTTTGTGACGCACATCCGGCGTCATTAACGATATCGTAGTGTGTGACAAGGACAAGCGACCTTAAACGATTGCAAAAGTGGTAAAAATCGTTTGCCGTGGAGAGGTTGTCCTTAAACAAAAAATCGTTTTCAGGATGTTAGCGATGTTGTTCCTCGTTCCTGCGGCACAACACATCGCTGTGTGTGACACCACAGGAGCGACGAACATCTCCTTACCTGCCTCCACCAGCAATGCGGAAGGAAGGAGGTGGGTGGGATGTTACGTCCCGCTCATCTCCGCCACTCCGCTTCTATTGGACGCCTGCCGTGCGACGTGTCTGACGCCGCACAAACCGCCCCCCCTTAGAAAGGAGGCGGTTTGCCGGCCAGAGCGACGTCGCAGGGCAGGTAAGTCCGTGTGACGGGGGTAAGCGAGGTTGTGTGCCACAGGCAGCGATTTGCCCGTGTCGCACAACTGACGGGGGTGGGTATGATTGCTTGCGATCTCGCTAGCGAGATCTTAGCTTGTAAACCCCACTTTAGAGTACTACTAGGATGAGCATGGTTGAGCTACCTACCTATTCCCAAACATTATAAAGATAAAGGCCACAATGTCAGTCAGTTGAGATTTCGTGTCATCGATGGGGTTCTGCCACTTAGGAGGGGATAGATTTGGTATTTTGAAAACAAAAAGAACTCAGTTGGATATTTGAGTTGGACTGCCTTCAACCGAAAGGAATGAATGTTGAATATGATCAACATGATTGTCTCTTTAATTGAGTTCTGGGGGGGTCAGTTATTGTTTTTAATTACCATTATCCATATTTAATTTTTTTGTTTATTTTTAAGTTTAATGTCTTTTGGGAGGCTACCACGATAGTATCTGGGAGGATAGAACTGGACAGCGATGAGACGGTTGGTAATGCTTGCACTCCATTGTCCCTCTCCCCTTCCCTCCTCCTATATACTTATGATGATCAGTATTTCACAACCTTGGTGGGTTGCTTTTTGATATGACCAATAGTATAATAATGTTGCTTTGTCCTATGTGTAGTTGTATTGCCCTTTAAGTGGAATGTGATGTGGCTTTCAGCTAGAGATTTCTATAGTCCTTTGTTAAAAAAGGTTTTTGCTATGTAAGCACATTTTTCTTACAGATTATTGTGATTCTATACAGTTAGGTCCAGAAATATTTGGACAGTGACACAATTTTCGCGAGTTGGGCTCTGCATGCCACCACATTGGATTTGAAATGAAACCTCTACAACAGAATTCAAGTGCAGATTGTAACGTTTAATTTGAAGGTTTGAACAAAAATATCTGATAGAAATTGTAGGAATTGTACACATTTCTTTACAAACACTCCACATTTTAGGAGGTCAAAAGTAATTGGACAAATAAACCAAACCCAAACAAAATATTTTTATTTTCAATATTTTGTTGCGAATCCTTTGGAGGCAATCACTGCCTTAAGTCTGGAACCCATGGACATCACCAAACGCTGGGTTTCCTCCTTCTTAATGCTTTGCTAGGCCTTTACAGCCGCAGCCTTCAGGTCTTGCTTGTTTGTGGGTCTTTCCGTCTTAAGTCTGGTTTTGAGCAAGTGAAATGCATGCTCAATTGGGTTAAGATCTGGTGATTGACTTGGCCATTGCAGAATGTTCCACTTTTTTGCACTCATGAACTCCTGGGTAGCTTTGGCTGTATGCTTGGGGTCATTGTCCATCTGTACTATGAAGCGCCGTCCGATCAACTTTGCGGCATTTGGCTGAATCTGGGCTGAAAGTATATCCCGGTACACTTCAGAATTCATCCGGCTACTCTTGTCTGCTGTTATGTCATCAATAAACACAAGTGACCCAGTGCCATTGAAAGCCATGCATGCCCATGCCATCACGTTGCCTCCACCATGTTTTACAGAGGATGTGGTGTGCCTTGGATCATGTGCCGTTCCCTTTCTTCTCCAAACTTTTTTCTTCCCATCATTCTGGTACAGGTTGATCTTTGTCTCATCTGTCCATAGAATACTTTTCCAGAACTGAGCTGGCTTCATGAGGTGTTTTTCAGCAAATTTAACTCTGGCCTGTCTATTTTTGGAATTGATGAATGGTTTGCATCTAGATGTGAACCCTTTGTATTTACTTTCATGGAGTCTTCTCTTTACTGTTGACGTAGAGACAGATACACCTACTTCACTGAGAGTGTTCTGGACTTCAGTTGATGTTGTGAACGGGTTCTTCTTCACCAAAGAAAGTATGCGGCGATCATCCACCACTGTTGTCATCCGTGGACGCCCAGGCCTTTTTGAGTTCCCAAGCTCACCAGTCAATTCCTTTTTTCTCAGAATGTACCCGACTGTTGATTTTGCTACTCCAAGCATGTCTGCTATCTCACTGATGGATTTTTTCTTTTTTTTCAGCCTCAGAATGTTCTGCTTCACCTCAATTGAGAGTTCCTTAGACCGCATGTTGTCTGGTCACAGCAACAGCTTCCAAATGCAAAACCACACACCTGTAATCAACCCCAGACCTTTTAACTACTTCATTGATTACAGGTTAACGAGGGAGACGCCTTCAGAGTTAATTGCAGCCCTTAGAGTCCCTTGTCCAATTACTTTTGGTCCCTTTAAAAAGAGGAGGCTATGCATTACAGAGCTATGATTCCTAAACCCTTTCTCCGATTTGGATGTGAAAACTCTCATATTGCAGCTGGGAGTGTGCACTTTCAGCCCATATTATATATAATTGTATTTCTGAATATGTTTTTGTAAACAGCTAAAATAACAAAACTTGTGTCACTGTCCAAATATTTCTGGACCTAACTGTATATCTAAGTATTTATTGTGACCATGGTATTATGTACTGTATATGGGATTGCATTTTTGTGCGGGTACAAATACATTTCCTGAATTGAATTTTCACAATATATGCTAAATCATCACACATTTTGGAGTCCATTTTTATGATAGAATTAGTATATTCTCATTATATGGGTTTGACGATATTCTGACCCTGGATGGGGTGATGTGTCATGTCAGCCTGTATACATTATATAGGATGATCTTGTTATTATATTATTAATGTTGGGCTTTATTGAACTGCCAGGATGTGTTTTGATATCTGCTGAGAATATATGCATTTGAGTGGTTATCTACAATGTTTTTTTATTCTGTCAACCGCCATGGAAACGCTTCCGAGTATGTAGGACTTTTGAATTATTTGCCTGCAAGGATCTTGGACTTGCTCCGAGCTGACCAATGAGGATGAGATGCCAGAGCATGCGCAGTAGCGCCTTCATGTTTAGTGAATTACTGCATAGCATCTATGTTTATTTGCAAGGACCTGAAATCAGCCTTGGCTGTCCAATGGGAACAAGATGCCGGTGCATGCGCAGTGGCGCTTATACTCAATAGGACTGTTGGATTGCATGCTTTTTTGTGGACATTTTATTTGTCGGCGGTTACCACGGTCACGTGGATGCTGCTGGCCAGGATATTTCTCATGGAACATTCCTTTGCGCATTGTATCTGTATAAATGTTTATATTTAATGTATGGGGGATTACTTGTGCGGTTGTTCTTTTATACTGTGGTTCAGTCTAAATCATTAATGTGATCTTGTGTTATAGGTTATTTAAGTACCATTTACCCAAACCAAACAAATGGTCCAAAATATATATAATCTCAATAAATTACATAAATACCCAAAAAAAACCAAGAGATTGTCTTAAAAAATATATTTTATTTAAATTATTAGTAAAAAAAATAATACTTAAAACATACATAAAAACATATGTGGTAGGTCAGGATAAACACAGTGGATACACGGCTTAATATTGGACACAAGATGCAGAAAAAACAAAAAACAGCTAAAAGTATAAATATATAGGAAAATCTTCTTTTTAGATCATACAAAAATTCAACTCTATTTAAATTTTGGTTGGTTCAATAAATAGAAACACAGGAGTAACAGCATTAAATAGAAGTGTCACATGCATAATGATTACAAAAAATTGCTGATTAAATTATTTTAAAGACAAGGTGTCTTGTGCATAGTAATTAATGGGCACAAAAATGCTAATCTAAAGTGACACGTGCATAGTTATACTAACAGAATAAAGAAGGGTTTGTGATCAGAAGGTGTCGGGTGTACAAGAAATCTCCAGACCGATGTATAAATATATATATTAAATATTATTAAAGTGCCAATAGATGAGCAAATAGCTTCAAAGTTAATAAAGTGCTTAAATATAAGAATTAAATGACATCGATGTGGGAAAAACGTAAACCCGACACTACAAATCACAGAATTCCCCCTTAGAATAACACATGTTAAAATACTCCCATAAAGAAAGCTTTCTCACAAAAATAGTAGCGCATATGTGTGCTAAAGGCCAACCATTCCTCGCAAAGTAAATAAAGGCGTAATTACCCGTGTCAATACAACCACTGTACAGAGTCCCCCTGATGCGTTTCGCTACAGCTTCATCATGAGCTTCATCAATTACCCCTCAAAGCCTTTGGGGTTGTTCACAGCCAAAGGCTTTGGGTACTAGACTAGGATTGATGGTGATCTCAATGCTGCGATATATGTAAGTATCTTACAAGACAAGTTGCTTCATAAACTCGAGCACTATGGGTATGAAAAGGTGACATAGTGTTCCAGCAGGACAACAACCCAAGGCCTACATCAAGATTGGCGAAGAAATGGTTCAATGACAAAAAAGTAAAAGGTGCTGGTTTGGCGTTTAAAGTCCCCAGACCTCAAACAAATTAAACACTTGTTGGTAGAGTTCAAGAAAAAGCTGTATACATTCCTATGTGAGTGTACCATTTACCATTATGCACCAACATTGGGAACATGTAGAAGAGACCTGATTTTGGTTGAGACATGCTTGAATCGAATCGCTAGCATGCCCAGAAGAATTCAGTCAGTGTTGAAAGCCAAAAGTTAATTTACAAAATACTAACAAATTAATAAAAATTCAAATTTAGATTTTTAGAAGCAAAACAGTAAAAATGCAGTGACATGACAAGAATCTGCATAACTAATCATATGCTAAATAGTTGCAAATTAAATTTATGCATGACATACCCAGGATGTTTGTCTATGAAAAGAAGGTAGCTCAAAGTAGTATTGGATGGTAACAAATGGAGACTGAAAGTCAAACGTTCAAAACATTGTAACTTTTTTGACTGTCTGTATATATACCTGGAAGGGCCCCAGGATGGGGACAATTAGTACAGGATCGGAACGTGGGGCAACACATATATATTTATAGGCTTTAGAACACTACAAGGGCCCATACATCAGGGAGTGGGCCCAGGTCCCAATTTTGCATTGGTGCCGATCAGAGTCTAGTTGGGCCACTAGCTGCCTGGTTTCCATGAACAGTCCAACCATGATAAAAGCTTGATTTCTTAGGTCTGACATACTGAATTACTACAAAGCCATTTTTATTGTTGTACTTGGACTTATAAAATTATGCTACTAGTTTTAGTAGTAAAATAATGAGATGACAACTAGACTGATCTCTGAGAATCCCAGTGTTTTTCAGGATAGACCACATTCACAAATGATAGGTGGTACTGTGTGTAGTTCCTCTCCTTTGATGTATATGCCAGATAAAGGATGTTTACACTGATATAAACACTCATTAAAATATATTCAAGACTAGATAAAAAATTATTTAAGTTCATTAAAAGCTCAACATAGCCAATGTGATTTTTGGACCCAAAGAAGGAGAATAATCTCTGAAACGCATAGACGAATAAAGATCACAATTCCTATCTATTTGGTCTTGGATTTTCTTGCAGTGCAGTGCGGCATTTAACCCTTTCTTTGATCTGCACCAAAATAAGACAATACCATAATAATTTTATCTACTTTCTGATCTTTACATGAAAATATCTTCTACACATCCATCGAAAATGCAGTTAAGTATAAATAGTTTTTATTGAATGACCTTTGTTAAAATCAGACAGATCCTCTGAACAGCGTAAAAGCAGACACGTTTTGGCATTCAAGATGCCCTTAGTCATATGACTTATCTACATTTTAGGCCCCCTTCACAGGTCTGTTGAAGAAACGCACGTGTTTCATGGTTTATTTTTTAATCTGTGTGTATTTGTGTGTCATCCATCTGTCATCTGTGTGGCAAAAAACATAAAAAAACCGCATGACACTGAAATGATTTGTTTTTATGTGTTGAAGATGTGTATAGATAGATACTATATACAGATAGATAGATAGATAGATAGATAGATAAATAGATAGATAGATAGACACAAAATTTGGGGATTAATGTCAGCAGTGAATTGACAGCTGGCATGAAGCCAAGGGGTTAGTAATGGATAGGCGTCTATCAAGCACTCCCATTACATCATCTGAAGTCCCATGACATTCCCCTACTCAGTTTCCCAGCGCATGGACCCTCTTTCAGCGAATGAAGCCCCATATATTGTAACAGCAGCCATTGCTGGGTCTCACGCTGTGCTTCATGACAGCCGGCGAGTGTTCCGAGCGGGGACTTCATAATGTTACCGCAGCTCACAGTGGACAGGTCTCACAGAGGATAGTGTGAGAGCTGGTGGCCTTGACGAGCTGTGACATCATAAGGTTACCTCAGGTCACAGCAGCTGGATCACACAGAGGGTAGCGCAAGGGCTGGCGGCAATCACAAGCGGTGACATCATATGAGTACTATAGGTCACAGCAGCCGGGTCACACAGAGGGTAGTGCAAAAGCTGGCATTAGTGACGAGCGGGGACTTCATAAGGTTACCACAGTTCACAGTAGACAGTTCTCACGCTATCTTCTATGTGACCTGGCTGCTATGAACTGTGGTAACCTTATGATGTCACCTCTCCCCACTGCCACTGGCTCTTGCTCTACCTTCTATGTGATCCAGTCGCTGTGAACTGTGGTAACCTTATGACTTCACCACTCGTCCCAGCCTCTGCCTCTCTTGGAGCACAGTGTGAGACTCAGCATTGGCTGCTGTTACAGCCTATGGGGTTTTGTTCTCTGAACAAGACTACATACACTGGCCAACTTGGTCCTAGAACAACATCGGATCTTCATGGCTTTTTTTTTTTATAAATTGCTGAACGTGGGCTAGAGTTGGGGGGTGTTTTTAAAATAAAATATGTTTTTGGGTGTTTTTTTCTCTTTAAATTTATTGGATTAGTAATGGGGGTATCTGATAGATGCCTATCCATTACTAACACCAGGGCTTGATGACAGCTGTCAACTCACGGTTGACATCAACACCATAAACCATTACCCTGATTGCCACCACACCAAGGTATTTAGGAAGAGCCAGATAAAGCGCAACTAATGAATGTGCCACTTATGGAATGGCTGTGGGCTGGTATTTTTACGTTGGGAAGGGCCCAATAACCATGGGCCTTTCCACCCTAATAATACCGTCTCCCAACTTTCTGCTTTATCTTGGCTGGCTATCAAAAATAAGGGGATCACATGCTGTTTTTTTTTAATTAAGTAATGTAAAAAAAAACGGCGTGGGGTCCCGTCTATTTTTGTTAACCAGCCAAGATACAGCAGACAGCTGAGGGTTTCAGCCCGCAGTTATCTGCTTCACCTGCACTGGTTATCAAAAATAGGGGGGACACAATACTATTTTTTTATTGAATTATTTATTTATTTGGCTAAATAGCTGTATCTATCTATCTATCTATTTTTGCACATCTTTAATATATAAAAAAACATTAATTTCAGTGTCATACGTTTTTTCCGGTATGTGTCACACGGATGTTATACTGATTCCATCTGTCTACTGTACGTATATCATTTGTGCTGCTGAAAAAAAACTGACATGACTCCATGTGGATCACACTGACACACACATGGATCACACCTACACATGGTCCATATGAAAACAAGGAGGTGTGAAGATCCCTATTGATTTTAATTAGCATGCGTGAGAACGTGTCTCCGATATGTGTGAAAACGTTCACCTCACTTACAGAAAATATGGACACGTGAAGGAGGCCTTAAAGGAATATCTTTTTCTTGCCATTTTTGATGTGCTAATGCCTGAGCTACACCAGTAAAGGGTGCTTTACACGAGACGACGGATCGTGCGATGCATCGTCGGGGTCACGGTTTTCGTGACGCACATCCGGCATCATACACGACGTCGTCTCGTGTGAAACCTCTGAGCGACGCAGTATCGCTCACAAATCGTGAGTCGTGTACTCGTCGCTCAGTTTCATAATATCGTTTATTTTTACTTGTGCTGGTTGTTCAACGTTCCTGTGGCAGCACACGTCGCTCCGTGTGACACCACGGTAGCGATGAACTCTGCTTACCTGCGTCCCACGGCTCCCGTCGGCTATGTGGAAGGAAGGAGGTGGGCGGGATGTTTACATCCCGGTCATCTCTGCCCCTCCGCTTCTATTGGCCGGCGGCTGTGTGACGTCACTGTGACACTGAACGTCCCTCCCCATTCAGGAAGTGGCCATTCGCTGCCCACAGCGAGGTCGCACAGCAGGTAAGTACGTGTGACGGGGGTTTCACGACTTTGTGCGACACGGGCAGCGATTTGCCCGTGACGCACAAACGCCGGGGGCGGGTACGATCGATTGTGAAATCGCACAATCGGTCGTCCCATGTAAAGCAGGCTTAAGACCGGCACCCGCCCTTTGGGATCATGACAAACAACGAATATCAACAGTGTGGTGAGCTTCTTTTCTTCTTTGTTGATGAAAAAAAATCTGTTATAGTTGCAGTTCATCATTAAATCCTATTTAATTCTATAATAAAAAAAAAAAACGATTTAATATTTTTGGAAAGAATCATGGAAGCTAATACAATATAATTAACTGATATTGTTATTGTTTTCCCGCTAAATAAGCCATCAGTGCACCAAAATTACTTATGGATATTCATTCTCATTGTTCAAAGATATTTTGTACTGTAATTAAAATAATTACAAGAATTCTTTTTTAGCAGCTCAATCCAGTAATCACAGTAAGTAAAAAGTAATTGAATGTAGCTTGGTTTTATGAAGGCTGTTAAACCCTTGAAATACAAAAATCATCCAGCCGTAAAATAGATATTCCTCCTCAATGATCTAAAAATAATTTATTTTTCTCTTTTCCAATATGCATTTTAATATTATATATAAAGTAGCAGGGATGATACAACAGTGCGTTTTTCCCATAAAATGGTTACAGGATCAGTTTGAATTTGTTCATACTATTTCTCAGATAACTTCTACAGGCTGACAAAGCCTGGCATTGTGAACTGCTGTCACGCTCCCCGGGTCCCCTGCGCTGCCCTCCGGCTCACCTGTCACGCTCCCCGGCTCCCCTGCCTCGCTTCCCGGTTCCTCGGTCCGGTCACCGCCGCTCCCCGCTCTCCAGCACCTATTGCCGGCGCGTCCCCGGCGTCCTGGTCCCCGCTCCCGGCGCCCGTCGGCTTCTCAGCCCCAGCCCGGCCCTGCTGCTTCCTTCTCGCAGCTTCCTGCTCTGGCTTCTGGCACTCGGGCCGCGCGCATGCGCATTAGGGCGCGCGCGCGGTCATTGACCATTTCTTAAAGGGCCAGCTTCCATTAACAGGAAATGATGCAAACAGGTACAGGGTATAAAGGGGTTTAATGTCCAAGGGGGCGGGGCCTGATCTTCGTGTTTCTTAAGCTAGGAGTCAGGTCTCCTGGTGTCTCTGTGATATACTCACCTATCTCTCTTGTAGAGCCGTGCCTGCCTCGCCATCCGGTCCTGCCGAATCCCGAACCCCGAACGCTGTCCATCTGCCACCCTGACAGTCCGTACCATCTCGGATTCCTGCGGTGACCCGTCATCTCGCTCCAAAGGTTCCGGACCCCGCCTGACATCTTCTCGGCTTCCGAACCTGAGCTGCGTCACCCGGACTACCATCAGTGACTCCGTGGTCCCAGGGACTTCTCCGTTATACTCGTGTGCACGGACTGTTCTGCTGCCTATAGTGCTCCAGCTACCGGACCCCTTACCACCATCTAGGAGTTCGGCCCAGTGGATCCACCTCCTGGGTCTGCCCGTCCACCTGGCCCTGACAACTGCTCACAACTCTTTTAAATGATTGTTCTACCACTTTGATCATGATGACCTATCCATACAATAGGTTCTCAATATCAGATCTGTAGGAGTCTAAAGGCCCTGTCACACACAGAGATAAATCTGTGGCAGATCTGTGGCAGATCTGTGGCAGATCTGTGGCAGATCTGTGGCAGATCTGTGGCAGATCTGTGGCAGATCTGTGGCAGATCTGTGGCAGATCTGTGGCTGCAGTGAAATTGTGGACAATCAGTGCCAGGTTTGTGTCTGTGTACAAAGGGAACAATATGTCCATGATTTCACTGCAACCACAAATCTGCCAAAGATTTATCTCTGTGTGTGACAGGGCTTTATACTTGGTACCCCACGATGAGCTCCTTGACCTGTTATGAAATAGAAGCATACCTGTGATTGGTTGCTATAGGCCACCTGAAAATATCCAGGGTAACTGTCAAAGCAACCAATATATTGCCTCATAAAAACCCACACAATTAGAATACAGGTAAGGTAATTTGACTTACATCAGGCTCTACAACAACGTTGACTAAGCGTCACCACCAAAATCATATTAACTGACACATAAGCTGCCATATACTAAGAATGTCTTTTATTGCCTATAGCAAACAATCAGAGATCCTTGACCTGTTACAAAATAGAAGCATACCGTGGATGATCTAGGCCACCTGATAAATATCCAGGGTAACTATCAAAACAGCAAATATATTACCTCAAACATCCAGTTTCTTTGTGTGTGTCTCTTTCTGTGTGTGTGTAGCACCCCTGCAGTACCAGGTGCCACAAAATGTAAGTGGAAACCCAAACCCCGGAATATCCATGCCAGTCAACACACCAGCACTTTCAGGCCACACACACAACCCCAACACCAAACTGGGAGACTGCCTATGCGCTCTGCAATGTATTATTATAATGTGCCAATTTAGAATCTGGACAGGAGAAGGAGGAGATCGGTGCTAAAGATGGCTGTATATTGTTCCTAAGTTAATGGGTATGATGGCCCGATTATTTCTATATGTGTGATAAGTGGGGGTGTCCTGGGCTATGAGAAAGTTTTTGAGAGAGAAGGAAAGAAAGTTGTGGTCAGAAAGTGGTAGTGGGGAATTAGTGAAGTCATGCACTGTGTATAGCTGGGAGAAGACCAGGTGCAGCGTACTCCTATCTTTACATGTAGGAGAGATAGTAAGCTGTAGAAGGCCGAAAGAGAAGGTAGAGAAAGAAGATGAGTGGAAGATGGAGAGAGATGATTGTCAATGGGAATGTTAAAGTCCCCCATGATGATAGTGGCATTATACTCATTACTCAAATCGAGCCCGTCCAAGTGTCCGACCAGCTCGATTCGTGTATCGAGCACTCGAGCATTTTAGTGCTGGCTCAAGTAGCCATCACTAACACTTTCACCAGTACATGAATTTTCCACACTCCATGCCCTCAGTTCACCTCTTGTGGCCGGGGATCTCCCTTCCCAGGATCTGCACATTGCTATGATTCACTACTCTGACAGCACTCAAGGGATATCCGTTCCTTTGGCTTTGACCTAAATTCCATTCAAATAAAAGTTTCACTGTCTAATGCTTCATTCTTTTCTCATTTTAGATCATATTATCCTATTTAACCACTTTAATGTCCATTATGTGTTTAATTACATAATTTATACATTTAATCACTGCCAAATAATTCATACACAAAGTTTATCTGCACATTTTTTAACTATTTTTATATGTATACTAGTCCACTACTTCATATGTTATCTGCAAATCAATATATTTTCTTCTGAAATTACATAGGTAGTTTTTTATTAAGGCATTCCAATCTAATTATTTTCACATCCCATTTATCCATTTCACCTCACCAACATTCCCTACACGGGTATCTCCCCACTTAGGGCTGCTTCTCACTTGCGAGTTTCTCGCAGTAGAGCAATGCGAGAAAATCTCGCATTGGAATCGGACACATGTTAGGCAATGATTCAGCTCGCATTTGCGATTTTTTTCTCAGTCCAAATCGGACTGAGAAAAAAGTCGCAGCATGCTGCTTTTTTGCGAGTTTCTACTGCGAGTCTCTCCAATGCAAGTCTATGGGAGCGTGTAAGTAATCGGATGTCACGGGACGGCACTCACACCATCCTAGTGACATCCGATCTTCTAAATACATTTCTCGCATGTTTCCTAAAACACTGGAAACGAGTGATGTCTCACAATGTCTGTCAATCACTATTCTCTGTCAGTCGGTCTCTCCCTCTCAGTCTCTATTCTCTCTCTGTCGGTCCGTCACTATCTCTGTCCCTCTCTCACAGTCTGTCGGTCATTTTCCCCTCCTCTCTCATACTCACCGATCCCCGGCGCGGCACTGCACGGCATTCACACTGCTGCGGCGGGTTTTACTATTTTGAAAAAGCCGGCCTCTCATTAAACAATCTCGTATTCCCTGCTTTCCCCACCCACAGGCGCCTATGATTGGTTGCAGTGAGACACGCCCCCACGCTGAGTGACAGGTGTTTCACTGCACCCAATCACAGCAGCCGGTGGGCGTGTCTATACTGTGCAGTGAAATAAAAAATTAAATAATTAAAAAAAAACGGCGTGCGGTCCCCCCAATTTTAATACCAGCCAGATAAAGCCATACGGGTAACCTCAGTGACAGCTCAGCTGATCGCGCTACTCACCTCATTTGCTGCGTGGAGGTGACAGGAGCGGCGGTGTCTTCTGCAGCTCCGGTCACCTTCATGCAGCAGAGCTGGAAGCGACGCTGGAGGTCCGTGGATTACGCCGGACATGGAGGGCTTTTTGGGGCTTATTAAATTGGTGAACTAGGGAATTTGTTAGTGTTTTTTATTTCTAATAAATTATTTTTTCAGGTGTGTGTGTGTTTATTTACTGTCACTTACAGATTAATCATGGGAGGTATCTCGGGGAGACGCCTGACATGATTAATCTAGGATTTAGTGGCAGCTATGGGCTGCCATTAACTCCTTATTACCCCGATTTGCCAACGCACCAGGGCAAATCGGGAAGAGCCGGGTACAGTCCCAGAACTGTCGCATCTAATGTATGCGGCAATTCTGGGCGGCTGCTGACTGATATTGTTAGGCTGGGGGGCTCCCCATAACGTGGAGCTCCCCATCCTGAGAATACCAGCCTTCAGCCGTATGGCTTTATCTGGCTGGTATTAAAATTGGGGGGACCGCACGCCGTTTTTTAAAATTATTTAATTATTTATTTCACTGCACAGAATAGACACGCCCACCGGCTGCTGTGATTGGATGCAGTGAGACACCTGTCACTCAGCGTGGGGGCGTGTCTCACTGCAACCAATCATAGGCGCCGGTGGGTGGGGAAAGCAGGGAATACGAGATTGTTTAATGAGCGGCCGGCTTTTTCAAAATAGTAAAAGCCGCCGCAGCAGTGTGAATGCCGTGCAGCGCCGTGTCGGGGATAGGAGATCGGTGAGTATGAGAGAGGGCTGCTAACTTCAGTCACTCAGGGGATTAGCGGTCACCGGTGAGTCCTTCACAGGTGACCGCTAATCAGGAGCCGCACCATGACAATGAAGTCGGGTGAAGTTCACCCGAGTTCATTCTTTTTTTATCGTGCGGCTCTGTATGTGTCTGCTGTCCTCTGCCATTCAGCTCTGCTACATGGCTGTCTGTGTCTGCTGTCAGCGGCCATGTAGTAGAGCTGAATGGCAGATGACATAGTAAAAAATACGCATTACACATGCATTACACACGCTAGTAAAATCATTAATTTATTCAGAAAAAGCATCGCACTTGCGTTGCACTCGGACCTAACGTGAACTAAAATCAGCCGAGTTTTTTTCAGCCCAGTTGGACCGATTTTACTCTCATAGATGTGTTTCCAGCCTTATACTATATTATACCTGATTTGCCCACGCTCCATGTCCTCAGGTTACCTCGTACAGCCGGGGATCTCTCTTCCCAGGCTCAGCCCACTGTTTTACAGTGGTTTGCAAAAGTTTTGGCACCCCTAGTCAAAATGACTGTTATTGTGAACAGTTACGCAAGTTGAATATTAAATGCGTGGCAAAAGAATTCGGCTCCCTTGAATTTTTCAACCTTTTCCCACATTTCAGGCTTCAAACATAAAGATAAAAATGTTAATGTTATGGTGAAGAATCAACAACAAATGGGACAGAATTGTGAAGTTGAACAAAATTTATTGCTTATTTTAAACTTTAACCCCTTCAGCCCCGGGGCACTTTCCGTTTTTGCGTTTTTGTTTTTTGCTCCCCTTCTTCCGAGAGCCGTAACTTTTTTATTTTTCCGTCAATCTTGGCATATGAGGGCTTGTTTTTTGCGGGACAAGTTGTACTTTTAAATGAAACCATAAGTTTTACCATATGGTGTACTGGAAAGCAGCAAAAAAATTCCAAGTGTGGAAAAATTGCAAAAAAAGTGTGATGGCACAATAGTTTTTGGGATGTTTTATTCACGGTGTTCACTATATGGTAAAACTGATGTGTGGGTATGATACCTGAGGTCGGTGCGAGTTTGTAGACACCAAACATGTATAGGTTTACTTGTAACTAAGGGGTTAAAAAAAATTCACAAGTTTGTCCAATAAAAGTGGCACACGTTTTGCGCCATTTTCCGAAACACGTAGCGTTCTTATTTTTTGGGATCTATGGCTCAGTGACGGCTTATTTTTTGCGTCTCGAGCTGATGTTTCTAATGGTAGCATTTTTGCGCAGATGCTACGTTTTGATCGCCTGTTATTACATTTTGCGTAAAACTTGCGGCGACCAAAAAACGTAATTTTGGCGTTTGGAATTTTTTTGCCACTACGCCGTTTACCAATCAGATTAATTGATTTTATATTTTGATAGATCGGGCATTTCTGAACGCGGCGATACCAAATATGTGTATATTTATTTATTTTTTAACCCTTTAATTTTCAATGGGGGGAAAGGGGGGTGATTTGAACTTTTAGGTTTTTTGTTTTTTTTTTAATTTTTTAAAACTTTTTTTTTACTTTTTTTATTTTATTTTACTAGTCCCCCTAGGGGGCTATAGCAATCAGCAATCCGATTGCTGATCGCTATCTGCTGATTACAGCTATACCGCTGTAAACAGCAGAAATAGTCACTTTCTTTCTTCCTCTGCTCCGTGCCGAGGAAGAATGAAAGTGAAACTTCGTAGCACCAGGCGTCATCACATGACCCTGTGCTACGATGGCAACCACCGAACGTCACGTGATCACTCACGTGACGTCCGGAGGGGGCGGCGGTAAGAAAAAAAGATGGCCGCGCGCATATAGATCTCGCTGCCAGACTTTGGCAGCGAGATCTAAGGGGTTAATGTTCCGGGTGGAATGCGATTCCACTCGGAACATGTAGGCACACATGTCAGCTGTTGAAAACAGCTGATATGTGTGCCGATCCACGCCGCCTGCCCGTGGCAGGGGGCGGGGCTTACCGGGACACGATCCATGACGGATATATCTGTCCATGGTCGTGGAGGGGTTAAAAATAACTGAAAATTGGGGCGTGCAATATTATTCATCCCCTTTAAGTTAATATTTTGTAGCGCCATCTTTTGCTGCGATTACAGCTGCAAGTTCCTTGGGGTATGTGTCTATCAGTTTTGCACATTGAGAGACTGAATTTCTTGCCCATTCTTCCTTTGCAAATAGCTCGAGCTGAGTGAGGTTGGATGGAGAACGTTTGTGAACAGCAGTTTTCAGCTCTTTCCACAGATTCTCGTTTGGATTATTGGATTCAGTGAAGAAAAAACAAAAAAGCTAACACTAAATGTGCACTACAGCACTAAAAAATTCCAACTGTACTTATTATAAATATGAGATTTTTGGCACAAAATTGCAATTTCTTGAGCCACCCCGCCACTTCACGGCAAATCTCTGTTGGGGCAGTCCTAACACTAAAATATTTTTATAAAATGTGCCAAATGGCCTCACATATGAAATAGTAGAACTGCTCTTAGCAGCACTCACCTGGTCTATTTCAATCCCGTACCCATGACTGAATCATAGCTGTGGGCGGGACAGGTCCAAGCAAATGCTGCATGAAGTAAATAGCCTGTGGACAGGGCCTGATGACTGAATGTGAACAGTCACCAATCGCCAAAATCTAGACAGGTGGAATACATCCCAAATTTGGGTGCATAGCAAGGTGGGGGTCAGCCACCGACCAATTCAATGAAGAAAAAACAAAAAAGCTAGCAGTAAAAAAACACCTGGATACTTTTATTTGTGAACCATTCCATTGTTGATTTTGCTTTATGTTTGGGATCATTGTCTTGTTGGAAGACAAATCTTCAACCTAGTCTCAGGTCTTTTGCAGACTCCAACAGGTTTTCTGTAAGAATGGTCCTGTATGTGGCTCCATGTATCTTCCCATCAATTTTAACCATCTTCCCTGTCCCTGCTGAAGAAAAGCAGGCCCAAACCATGATCATGCCACCGCCATGTTTGACAGTGGGGATGGTGTGTTCCGGGTGATGAGCTGTGCTGCTTTTACGCTATACATATTATTTGGCATTGTGCCCAAATAGTTGGATTTTGGTTTCATCTGACCGGAGCACCTTCTTCCACATGTTTGGTGTGTCTCCCAGGTGGCTTGTGGCAAACTTTAAACAACACTTTTTATGGATATCTTTGTGAAATGGCTTTCTCCTTGCCAGTCTTCCATAAAGGCCAGATTTGTGCAGTGTACGACTGATTGTTGTCCTATGGACAGACTCTCCCACCTCAGCTGTAGATCTCTGCACTTCATCCAGAGTGATCATGGGCCTCTTGGCTGCATCTCTGATGAGTCTTCTTCTTGTTTGAGATGAAACTTTGGATGGACGGCCGTGTCTTGGTAGATTTGCAGTGGTATGATACTACTTCCATTTCAATATGATCACTTGCACAGTGCTCCTTGGGATGTTTAAAGTTTTGGAAAACTTTTTGTAACCAAATCTGGCTTTAAACGTCTCCACAACAGTATCACGGACCTCCCTGTTGTGTGCCTTGGTCTTCATGATGCTCTCTTCGCTTTAAACAGAACACTGAGACTATCACAGAGCAGGTGCATTTAGATGGAGACTTGATTACACACACGTGGCTTATATGTATCATCATCAGTCATTTAGGACAACATTGGATCATTCAGAGATCCTAAATGAACTTCTGGAGTGAGGAAAGTAAAGGGGACGAATAATTTTGCACGACCCACTTTTCAGTTATTTATTTTTTAAAAAAAGTTTAAAATCAGCAATAAATTTCGTTCCACTTCACAATTGTCTCCCACTTGTTGTTGATTCTTCACCATAACATTAACATTTTTATCTTTATGTTTTAAGCCTGAAATGTGGGAAAAGGTTGAAAACTTCAAGGGAGCCAAATACTTTTGCAAGGCACTGTAATATATATGTGACGCCCTGACAAAATCAGGGTGTCACAGATGACTGTACCCCTCCAGGGTGCACGAATCAGCTTCTCCATGGAATTCTACCAACACCTCACAAACAGGGACAACACCAGCCACAAAAGCCTAGTCACCCCCCGGGACAATAGGGATACACCAGTGGGCGGGGACAGGCAGATGGTGACACCCCCCTAGGGGTCCTGAGGTGTCAGGGGAGGTAACACGTCAGTTAGAGCTGGGACAGAGTCAAGACTAGACAGATGAAGTGAGAGGAGTGTAGTGGTGGTCGGGGATGGAGCTCCCAGACTACCTGAGCTGACAAGATGGTAGATGGCAGAGCAGGGCCACAGGTGACGGAGATCCAGTCACGGGAGACCTTAAGTGGACCGGGGCAGGGTTGTAGCCCGCCGGTGCCTACAGCAGGAATACGGTCCGTAGGCCGTGCACAGACGGGGTACCTGGACCTTAGGGAGAGGAAGGTTGCAAGCCCCTCTCAAATTAACCAGCCGGGGACAAGGTTCCAGACTTTGTCCCGTTGACTGCCTGAATAGAGCAAAACGGAAGCCCAATGAGGGGGATAGGGCGTCTGCCAGGGCCCACAGAGATCCCATGGGTCAGCTTTCACGGGTCACAGCTCCCACAGTACATAACACAGGGAGCAGACTTCTCCTGTTTTAGGCGGATTAAGTCACCACACAGGAAACTACAAGTGCAGGAGGAAGGGCCCCTGCCCTGTCAGCCCGTGTGCGGGACCCAGCACACCCCTCCAGAGGCTACCGGCATCTGGCCTTGGTTTACAATACGGACTCTGTGTGTTTACTGACCTTCCAAATCAGCACCAGCTCATCCAGCACCACGACTACCAGCGGTGAGTTCCCTGCTTCCTGCAACCCCCTCACAATACCCTGGGCCCTGGGACTACACCTCCCCTACCTGTGGAGGGGATCCTACCTTGCTGCCCCACTCCATCAGCCCTGGGCACCCACATACAAGGCAGCGGCAGTGTCACCATCCCTCACCGCAACCCATGGGTTGCGTCACTGACAAAAACTCTATCCCCTGTAAATAACCCATTTTCACTCGTGGGCGACGGATGGCAGCGTGAGCCCCGGATTCGGCTGCCACTTGAGCCACAGCCACTGCCCGAATCCGAGCGCCTCAAATGGCCCCCGGTTGTGGTCTGTCCCCCGCCCGCGACATATATCTATATATATGTATTCATCTTTTACATTTTTTAAATTACCAAAAAAGGAAAATAGGCTCATGCAAAAGTTTGGGCAACTTGCATTGTCAGTAACTAGTAGCATCCCCTTTGGTAAGTGTCACAGATTGTAAACTCGTTTTGTAGCCAGCCGAGAGTCTTTCAATTCTTGTTTGAGGGATTTGCATAGATTCTTCCTTGGAAACTTCCAATTCTGTGAGATTCCTGGGTGGTCTTGCATGCACTGCTCTTTTGAGGTCTAGCCACAGGTTTTGAAAAATGTTCAGATCTGGGGACAGTGAGGGCCATTATAAATCCTCAGCTTGCGCCTTTTAACGTGGTCTATTGTGGATTTTGACATCTGTTTAGGATCATTATTCATTTGTAGAAGCCATCCTCTTTTCAACTTCAGCTTTTTTACAGATGGTGTTATGTTTGCATCAATTTTTTTTAAAATTTCCTTGAATCTATTTTTTTCCATTTCATTGGCTCCAACACAACCCCAAAGTATGATTGATATACCCCCTTGCTTATTGCTTGGGGATATTTTCTTTTTCTGAAATTCTGTGCCCTTTTTTCTTCAATTTTTCCTTTGATCATTGTAGCCAAACAGTTCTATTTTAACGTCATTGGTCCACATGACTTGTTTTTAAAATGCATCAGGCTTGTTTAGATGTTCTTTTGCATACTTCTGACAGAATTTTATGGTGAGGATGAAGGAGAGGTTTTCTTCTCATGATGACTCTCCTATGAAGGCCATGTTTATGCAGGTGTCTCTGAACAGTAAAACAATGTATCACAACTCCAGAATCTGCCAAACCTTGAACTCTATGTCTTTTTTAATGTATTAACCCATTCACGACTGAGGACATACTGGTACATCCTAAAACAAGGGGTGAATGAAGGGGTGATCACTGTCAATTGCTGCGGTGAGCAGGTGGCAATCCCTGCACTTGTCTGCTGATTGGAACAGCAGACATGTGCGGCTATCAGGCGGGGGTGGATCTGTGATCCACCTGCGCCTGTTAATCCCTTAGATTGTACTGTCAAAATATGACAGCGTGATTTATTTGGCCGCAGCTGGGAAATCGCCTTTCACCGCCACCATCGGAGGCCCTCTGATGCAATCACAGAGAGCTGATGGTTGCCATGATAGCAACGAGCTGTGCAATTCTGATCAGCAGAAATGAATCAGCGATCAGACATCGATCAGCGATCCTTATAGCCCCCTAGGGGGACTAGTAAAATAAAAAAAAAGTAAAAGAAAAGTTTTAAAAAATGAAAAAAACCTAAAAGTTCAAATCCCCCCTCATTTGCCCCATTGAAAATTTAAGGTTTAAAAAAAATAAAATATACACATATTGGTATTGCCGCATTCAGAAATGCCTGATCTATCAAAATATAAAATCAATTAATTTGATTGGTAAATGGCGTAGTGGCAAAAAATTCCAAACACTAAAATTAGATTTTTTGGCCAGCCATCGCAAATTTTGCGCAAAATACAATAACAAGCTATCAAATCATGGCATCTCTGCAAAAATAATACCATTAAAAACGTCAGCTCGAGATGCAAATACTAAGCCAGCACTGAGCCATAGATCCGGAAAAATGAGAACACCATGAGTCGCGGAAAATGGCGTGTTTTTTTTGGAAAAACTTCTGAATTTTTTTAAACCCTTAGATAAAAGTAAACCTAAACATGTTCGGTCTTTACGATCTCGTACCGATCTGAGGCATCACACCGACACATCAGTTTTACCATATAGTGAACACGGGGAATAAAATACCCCAAAACAATTGTTCAATCACACTTTTTTTTCCAAATTTTCCGTATTTGGAATTGTTTCTGTTTTCCAATACACTACATGGTAAAAATCATGCTTTCATTTAAAAGAACAACTGTTCCTGCAAAAAACAAGCCCTCATATGGCAAGATTGACGGAAAAATAAAAAAGGTATGGTTCTCAGAAGAAGGGGAGCAAAAAACAAAACGAAAAAATGAAAAATTGCCTGGGAGCGAAGGGGTTAATTCATCAAATTTTAATTACCTATAGCACATTAATAATTTTAATAAACTATTTATTTAACTTATTCTTTAGAAAAAATAATAAAAACCCCAAAAACATTTTATATATTATTTTTCTGCAGTCTTAGTTGTAAATGTATTCAATTTGACAATTGCTTTGTCACATGACATTGGAGCACCTTAACACTTTTTTTTTTCCAATGAATCGTCATATTACTTGCGGTAGTTTCTGTCCTGAAGAAGAAGTTATTACCATAGCATGGATTGTTAACGCCTTTTCTGCCTGTCATACGATAAATTTAATCACACATTAGTAGAGATGAGCGATGTTCGAGGTTCGCCAATTTCATGTTCGAGTGATTTTGGGGGGTGTTCGAGTGGTTTGTCGAACTCGAGCTTTTTGCGTAAAGTTCGACAGTTCGAGTTACGTTCGAGAACGGTTCGATCACCAAAAGCGTGGCTTTTCACAGTAAGGTTATGTGCACATGTTGCTATCTGCATGCGTCCTGCGTCACCAGCACAATCCCTCTCCCTTTCCTACTCACCGATCACGGGCTCCTCGCTGCACGCTGTCACAAATCTGCAGCGTCTTTTCCTTTTTTGAAAATGGCTGCTGCTTCATTATTCAATCAGGTATTCTGTGCTTTCCCCGCATACCGGCGCCCATGATTGGTTGCAGTCAGACACGCCCCCATGATGAGTGACAGCTGTCTCCCTGCAACCAATCACAGGCGCCGGCGGGTGGGTCTATATCGTGCAGTAAAATAAATAAATAAATAATAATTAAAAAAAATTGCGGTTCCCCCCATATTTGATACCAACCAGGATAAAGCCACACGGCTGGAGGCTGGTATTGTCAAGATGGAGAGCACCATGTTATCGGGAGCCCACCACCCTAACAATATCACCCAGCAGCCACCCGGAATTGCTGCATCAGTTAGATGTGACAGTCCCGGTACTCTTCCCAGCTCATCCCGAATTGCCTTGGTATGGTGGCAATTGAGGTAATGACGGGGTTAATCATGACAGGTGTCTCCCCGAGACACCTTCCATGATTAAACTGAAAGTGAAAGTAAAGAAACACACACAGAGAAAAATCCTTTATTTGGAATAAAAGACAAATAAACACCTCATTTACCTCTTTATTAAAATCCCCAAATACCCCTCCAGGTCCGACTTAATCCACACAACACTGTCAGCTCTGCTACATGAAGATGCAGCAGCACCGTAGAACACGATCGCGCTGTATCAGCTCCACGTAGCAATGAAGTGAATCGCGCTGTCAGAAGAGACTTCAGCAATGTAGACTTCAAGATTACCAAATCTGCCTATCTTTATCATTAGAGGCAGTAGCTCAATGGATAGAGTGCTCGCCTAATGCGGGCTTTACACGTTACGATCTATCGTGCGATTGCACGAGCGATCGTAACCGCCCACGTCGTTTGTTGGTCACGGGCAATTGATTGCCCGTGGCGCACAAAGTCGTAAACCCCCCATCACATGTACTTACCTCCCGTGCGACGTTGCTGAGGGCGGCGAACATCCACTTCCTGAAGTGGGAGGGATGTTCGGCGTCACAGCGACGTCACATGGCGACCGGCCAATAGAGGCGGAGGGGCGGAGATGAGCGGGACGTAAACATCCCGCCCACCTCCTTCCTTCCACATAGCCGGCGGGAGCCGCGGGGACGCAGGTAATCGATGTTCATCGATCCCGTGGTGTCAGACGGAGCGAGGTGTGCTGCCACGGGAACGATGAACAACCAGCGCCATGTTTCATAAACGATTTTATGAAACCTAGCGACGAGTACACGACTCACGATTTGTGAGCGATACTGCGTCGCTAGGAGGTGTCACACAGGCCGATGTCGCAAGCGATGCCGGATGTGCGTCACAAAAACCGTGACTCCGACGATCTATCGCACGATAGATCGTCTCGTGTAAAGCAGGCATAAGAAGCATTAGTTTACAAGTTCTAGTCCCGGCTGTCCCGGTAAAGAGTTTAATTTTTTATTTTTTTTATTTTTACTTTTAAATTATAATTATTATTTATTTAGAATTATAATTTAATTATGCAATGAGGGGAGGAGCTGGACATCAGCTGTGAGCCGCGGGACACACCTCTAAAATCAGAGCAGTTCACGGAATGAGGCTGCATTGCTCTCTCCTCTCTCTCTCTCTCCTCTCTCTCTCTCCCTCTCCTCTCTCTCTTCTCTCCTCATCTCTCTCTCTTCTCTCCTCTTCTCTCTTTCTCTTTCTCCCTCCCTCTCGCTCTCCTCTCTCTCTCTTTTTCTCTCTTATTCTCTCTCTCTCACTCTCTCTCCTCTCTCTCCTCTCTCTCTTTTCTCCTCTCCTCTTCTCTCTCTCTTCTCTCTCCTCTCTCTTTCTCTCTCTTCTCTCTCTCTTCTCTCTCCCTCTCTCTTCTCTCTCCTCTCTTCTCTCTCTCTTTTCTCTATCTTCTCTTTCTCTTCTTTCTCTCTCTCTCAGTCATGGCGATGATCAGCTGATGCGGTCACCTGATGGAATCAGCTGACACTATAAGTCAAGCGGTGAGGCCTGCTTTTTACCGCCCGGCCAGCTAAACTATCAGCTGATGCTGTCGGACAGGAGTCTGCACTGAAGTGTGCAGTTTTGTTTTGTTTTTTGCACTGATGCTTCAGCTGATTGTATAAAAGCCGTTTATACAATCAGCTGCTGTGTCATGTGATTCAGGCCCTTGAACCTGACACATCATCTGATCACTTTGCCTTCCAGCAAACCTATCAGATGATATTGGATCCGGATTGGACGGCGCGGGACCCTTAACCCAGGATTACTGCGGAGGGGGGTTCTTTATTTCAATAAAGATGGAGTCACTAATTGTGTTGTGTTTTATTTCTACTAAAAATATTTTTCTGTGTGTTGTGTTTTTTTTTATCTGTACTAGAAATTCATGGTGGCCATGTCTAATATTGGTGTGACACCATGAATTTCGGGCTTAGGCACAGTTTATAATATACAGCTAGCCCTAACCTCATTATTACCCAGCGAGCCACCCATCACCAGGGCAGCTGGAAGAGTTGGATACAGCGCCAGAATATGGCACTTCTATGAAAGCACCATTTTCTGGGGCGGCTGCAGACTGCAATTCGCAGCAGGGGTGCCCAGAAAGCTTGGGCACCCTGAGCTGCGGATTCCAATCCCCAGCTGCCTAGTTGTACCTGGCTGGACACAAAAAGTGGGCGAAGCCCACGTCATTTTTTTTTAATTATTTCATGAAATTAATGAAATAATTAAAAAATAAAGGGCATCCTTATATTTTTGGTTCCCAGCCGGGTACAAATAGGCAGCTGGGGGTTGGGGGCAGCCCATAGCTGCCTGCTGTACCTGGCTAGCATACAAAAACATGGCAAAGCCCACATAATTTTTTGGGGGGGGGCAAGAAACTCTTGCATACAGTCCGGGATGGAGTATGCTGAGCCTTGTAGTTCTGCAGCTGCTGTCTGTCTGTATGGAAAGCAGACAGCAGCTGCAGAACTACAAGGCTCAGCATGCTCCATTCACTAGTGTATGCCTTCAGAGGTTCGCTCATCTCTACACATTACTACAGTGTTTAAACATATATGAGACATATTAGGTTTGAAATATATATAAAAAAAGATTTTTCCAACTTTTATTTTTTGTTTTTTTTTAATGAAAAATACAAATTATAGTTCCCTACTGATTGCTGAATTATTACAATTACCCCAAATATGCTATTTTAGGGGTGCATTCTCACAATGAGCTTTTGGTGAGTTTTTAATGTTGCAGATTTTCTGCACCTATTAACAAATATTACTTTAGTATATTAACCCCTTCATGACCTTGCAATTTTCAGTTTTGTTTTTTTTTGTTTTGTTTTTTCCTTCCCTTTTTCCAAGATACAAGTCTTTTTTCTGTCAATATAGCCAAATGAGCTCGGCTTGTTTTTTGCGGGACAAGTTGTAATTTTGAATGACACCATTCATTCTTCTTCATATTGTACTGGATAACAAAAGAAAAAAAACTGCCATTCCACAATTATGTTTTGAGTTTTACATTTACCATATTCACTATACGGTAAAACTGACCTGGTATTATGATTCCCCAGGTCTAGTATTTACTGCATTTTTCGGACTATAAGACGCACTTTTTCCCCCCCCAATGTTGGGGGAAAGTTGAGAGTGCGTCTATAGCCTGCTTTACACGCTACAATATATCTTACGATGTGTCGGCGGGGTCACGTCGTAAATGACGCACATCCGGCATCGTAAGGTACATTGTATTGTGTGACAGGTACGTGCGATTGCGATTGAACGTTAAAATGTTCATCGCATACACGTCGTTGAATCCTGACGAATTGCATGTCGGGTTGTTCCCGAGGCAGCACACATTGCATTGTGTGACACCCCGGGAACATTGAACAGATCTTATCTGCCGCCCGCGGATCCAGCATGCAATGTGGAAGGAAAGAGGTGGGCGGGATGTTTACGTCCCGCTCATCTCCGCCCCTCCGCTTCTATTGGCCGGCTGCCGCGTGACGTCGATGTGACGTCGAACGTCCCTCCCACTCCAGGAAGTGGATGTTCACCGCCCACATCGAGGTCGAATGGACGGGTAAGTACGTGTGACGGGGGTTAATAGTTTGTGCGGCACGTTCAACAAATTGAACGTGACACATACGATGGGGGTGTTGCAAATCGCATGCGATATCGTATGCGAAATTGCAACATGTAAAGCAGGCTTTATAGTCCAAATGTATACGGGGAATGAGGGTGTTGCGGTGGATTATCAGTCATCGGTGGCATGAGCAGGCTGTAGCAGCGCCTACCATGATCACGTGGGCTCGCTCATTAGCCTCTTTTCATATGTACTGCATCCTCCCGCCCATCATCTTTCAGCGCTGAAGCCGGCGCTGACAGGTGGGCGTCCCGCGATGGGCAGGGGATGCATGCATAATTAACAGTCAGCCCGCGTGATCATCCCTGGCAACTACAACCTGGAGTGATCATGTGGGGCTATATTCACTGCCCCGAGCATGATCATCAGTGCAGGGAGCAGTGAATAATTATACTCACCGGCCACCGATCCCTGCAGCATCGCGATGTCCTCCTGTCTGCCGGCCCGCTGATGTGTTTGGAGAGTGGTGCGCACTGCGATGACGTCATTGCTGTGCGCATGGCTCCACAAAGATCAGCAGCGCTGCTGCTGGCACAGACGGGAAGACGAGCGATGCTGCATGGAGTGAGGAAAGGTGAGTATAAACGTTTATTTGTTGTGTGCCACAGGATGCTGGTCATATGCCAGGATGGGGGTATATAGCAGGATGGGGGTATTTATCAGGATGGGGGTACAGTGGATCCTCGCTTAACGAGTAACCCACTTAACGAGAATTTCGCTTAACAAGCAAAGCTTTCTGTAAATTTGTAACTCGGCTTACGAGAAAGCTTTGCTGTGCGAGCAAAATACTCACCGCACACACTTCCGGTTCCATACATCCACCCTGCTCTGACCCGCCCTTGCAGTCCACACAAACGCACACATGCATATACAAAACACACACAAACAAACACCCACGCACACACACACATACAGTATTATGCTCACCTTACCTTCCATTCCATCGCCGGCCTCCTGGGTCTTGTAGTTCGCCAGTGCACCGCGACGAGGGAGGAATCCTCGCGGCGAACTACAAGACCCAGAAGGCTGGCAATGGAATGGAAGGTAAGGTGAGTATAATATGTGTACCTTCCATTCCATCGCCGGCCTTCTGGGTCCTGTAGTTCGCCGCTCCATGCTGTGTATCGGTAACCATCGGCCATGAAGCAGGAACTTCCGCTGTCAGACGCTGCTCAAAGGCAGCGCGCTGACCAATCAGAGGCTCCTGCCTTTGACGTCAGCGCTCTGGGTGCGGAAGTTCCTCCCTCGTCGTCATGGTTACCCGATACACAGCCGTGCTAGAGAACAGCAAGTCCCAGCAGACCGGCGATGGAACGGAAGGTAAGGTGAGCATAATATGTGCGTGCGTGCTTGTGTGTGTGTTTGTGCGTATTTGTGTGAGTTTGTGTGTGTTTGTGCATGTGTGGAATGGCACAACAGGGGACCAGGATGGGACATTTAACAAGTTGTAGAACAAATTGTCTGCATTGCAATGATTTCCTATGGGAAATCTTGCTTTGCTGAACAAGTAACTTGGTTAACAAGCACACTCCCAGAACGGATTGTTCTCGTTAACCAAGGTTCCACTGTATATAGCAGGATGGGGGCTATACCAGGATGGGGGTATTTATCAGGATGGGGGTATAAAGCAGGATTGGGGTATTTGACTTACGTTTTTGATACATTTCCATAGGAAACACACTTTCTACCTGCATCAAATGCTCGTATAAGGGGAAAATCTGCACATGACACGCAGTGTACCAGCCAGAAAAATTGACACGCTGCGGATTTGAAACCTGCACTGCAGGTCAGTTTACACGAAGTAAAAAAAAGCACAGTGAGCATGAGATTTCTATAAATCCCATCCATCTGTAAGATGTTAATTAAACTTCTTAGTTTTATGTGCAGATTTTTCTCATAGACTTGCAGTAGATGTGGAAAATCTGCAGGCAAAAAACCCCCACATACCTTTTAGTGATTTTATGCTGCAGATATTGTTTTGGCATTAGGTGATTTTTACGGTACACATATTGGAACTAGAGATGAGTGAATCTTATGGTATTCCAATTTTGAATTTTCCTCCAAAATTTGATTCATGGCAGATACATTTGCTTGAATCTCAATATTGGAAAGTTTATAATAGCTTGGAAAATACATGTGAAGGAGAGGAGAGAGAGAGAACCCTGTTGACCATAAGAGCTTACACTTTACAGGAGAAAGCTAGAGAACCCTACTGACCAGTAGAGCTTACTCTACTAGAGAAAGTGAGAGGATCCTGCTGACCATTAGAGCTTACACTCTACAGGAGAGAGATAGAGAACCCTGCTTACTATAAGAGCTTACACTCTACAGGAGTGAGATTGACAGAGAGAGGACCCCGCTGATCATAAGAGCTTACACTACTAGAGAGAGTGATAGAGCCTGTTGACCATAAGAGTTTACACTTCACACGAGAGAGATAGAGAACCCTACTAACCATAAGCACTTACACTACTGAAGAGAGAAAGGACGCTGCTACCATAAGAGCTTACCCTAGAGGAGAGAGAGAGAGAGAAGGGCTTCCCGCTGACCGTAAGAGCTTACACTACTGGAGATAATAAGAGGACCCTGCTACCATAAAAGCTTAAACTACTGGAGAGAGAGAGGACCCTGCTGACTATAAGAGCTTACACTTTACAGGAGAGAGATAGAGAACCCTACTGACCATAAGACCGTACACGTACGTATTGGAGAGAGTGAGAGGACACTGCTACTATAAGTGCGTATGTGGCACCCCTGAGGCTTCAGTCGCCACAGAGGTACTGTACCTCATCCAGAGGTGTGGTATTCCATCCTGGGTAAGAATGAGGTCATCACTGGTTCACACAGAAGCACAACACCTAGGTTCAGAAAAACCTCATCAGACATGGCAAAGCGCGTGATCATACCTGAAGCCAGGCTGGGGGGGTGGAGTCTTAGGAGTGGGAACACAAGAATCCAAGTGGGAACACAGTGTGTAGTGTGGAGAGTGGAGTGTAAAGAAGGAGAGGAGCAGTGGAGGAGCGAAGACCCGCGGCCTGTAGTTGGTACTGCTCGGCCCGGGCACAGAAAAAAGGGGTTCTAGAGACCACGGGAGCATCATAACCTCTCGTGGCCTTGTTCCACATATAATCTACGGGTGGAAGGACTTAGCAGCAACACGGGCACTGGTCCCTAGGCTAGAGGAGTAGAATCTACGTACTCCACCAGTAAAACCAGCGGCTGAGGTGACTTCAAACACCGCAGCCACATCCGCACACAAATTCGTTGGAAGGTGACCCAAAAGGACCAAGGGATAGAGCTTCACGCCACCCAACAGGGTCCATAGGCACTGGCAAAGGGTTCAGTGAGCGAGGGCGCAACACAGGAGGGTGAAGCAAGCGCAGGAAGATGTTCAGGGAAGGTACACATAAGAAAGGTGCACCGGACTCGACCTCCGAACTAACTGGGATCGGCTGGAGCCCATTACAGTAAACCCCAGCACTTCAAAGGCGGTCACTGATGTCGTGTTACCCTGGAACCGGCTAGAGTGTGTAAAAACCTTGAGACTGCATCCCTGTATCGCTCCGTTATTCGCCTGCACCAGCCATCATACACTACTACCAGCCCCATCCACCCTGGGGCCCAGGTCTACCTGTGGAGAGCTGCACCATCTAAGCTGTGTCACCATATGCCCCAGAGGTCTCCCATCCCGCAGCGGCAGCACCTAACTTGCCGCATACCACAGGTGGCATCACGAATAAACTTTCATCAACCCCTTCCTATTCCTTATTCCCTGGGGCGCTGGGGTCACAGAGCTGTGCCACGCCACCGCGGTGCCCCAGGAGCAGCACCGCTGCCCAGTAATGAGTCACCCCAGGCTCCAGTGTGGGCATGTCACTTACACTACTGGAGAGAAAGAGAAGACCCTGCTGACCATAAGAGCTTATACTTTACAGAAGAGAGAGAGAACCCTACTGACGGTAAGACCTTACACTACTGGAGAAAGCGAGAGAGGAGCTTGCTGACCATAAGAGCTTACTCTAATGGAGAGGGAGGTTGAGACAACCCTGCTACTTTAAGAGCTTACACTACTGGACAGAGAGAGAAGACCCTGCTGTCTATAAGAGCTTACACTTTACAGGAGAGAGATGGAGAACCCTACTGACCATAAGCGCTTACACTACTGGACAGAGAGAAAGGACACTGCTACCATAAGAGCTTACCCTACTGGAGAGCAGACCCTACTGACTATAAGTGTGCCGCCCCCGTGCCAGCAGCCGGCGCTGCTCAGATCCGGATCTACGGTACAGCTCAAGGGGTTCTCCGGACGCGGGGGTCGCGCGGACACTTCGAATAAAAGAGGGGCGTAATTATACGGGATTTGTTGAAAACTGTCTGTGACGCCACCCACGCTGTGTGGTGAGATGTAGCACCACCGCTGCTGTTGCGGGATACCCGGGGGAGATGTGATGGCAGCTGGATGTTAACCCCTCTGTGGGTAGGGATGGATGCCCCGGGGCCCAGTGTTGTGCATGGTTGCAGGGATCTGCACACTTACAGTTCGGTTGTCCTGGTGCTGGATGAGGTTGCACTGATGTGTGGAGCCACTGGTTATTGTGGTGCTGGATGAGGTTGCACTGATGTGTGAAGTCAATAAACACACAGTTCTGTTGGTAAACCAAGGTGATGGTGGCCGGCCTCTGTAGACGGGTGTATCTGGTCCCACACCCGGGCTGGTTGTCAATGTCCCTTTCCTCTGCACTTCTGTATTTTTAGTGATGGACTTCTTGGTGTGTATCACAGGAGTCCGCTGCCGGTCCTTTGGTTGGGAGCTGTGCCCGTCAGACGCTGACCCGTGGGATCTATCGGGCCCTGGCGAATGCCCTATCCTTCTCTATGGGTGGTTGTCTACTTTTTGGGACTTAGGTTGGGACAGGACCTAAAATCCTGCCCTCAATTGGTTAATTAGCTAGGCCGTTGATGCCGTTCCTGGCTTCAGGGTCCAAGTACCCCCTTTGTGCACGGTTTCCGGGTCGGTTCTCCGGTGTCGGTACCGGCGGGCTACAACCCTGCCCCAGTCCACCTCGGATATCCGGCAGCCGTCTTCCCATCTCCTGCTGAAACTAACCACTGTCTGACACCTAGCTAGTACACCGGGGCTCCGACGCCTCTTAGCTTCCACTTTTAAACTCCAAACTACTCTGACTGTTTTTCCCGCCCCGGGCTCTCTAGACCCCTAGGTGGGCATTTTCCTTCCGACTGGTCCCACCAACTGGAGTGTCTGTCCTTCCCTGAGGGGGTGACTAGAATTTCAGGTCGGCTGGTTTAACCCTGTGTGGGACTGGTGTTGTGTGGGGGCTTAAACTGTGTGACTACCTGGTGTTGCCAGGGCATCACAGAAGAGCTTACACTACTGGAGAGATAGAGACGACCCTGCTGACTATAAGGGCTTATGATTTACAGGAGAGAGAGAACCCTACTAACCATAAAAGCTTACACTACTGGAGACAGAGAACGCTGCTACCATAAGACCTACACTACTGGAAAGAGAGATAGGATGCTGCTTACACTCTTCAGGTGAGAGCGAACCTTGCTGACCTTAAGAGCTTGCACTATACAGGTGACAGCGAACCTCGCTGACGATAAGAGATTACGCTCTACAGAAGAGAGAGATGCTCCTCTGGGATACACTGATCTGTGATGACCCAGGTATGCGCACCACTGTGGGAGGTATGATAACCGCAAAATGTCATAGTTGCAGGGAATTAAGGGGAATCTGTATGGCAATGTAAAATGACGTTATCCTGCTCTCTAATGCTTCAGCAACGTGGGGGAACGGTGCTCTGCAAGTTTTCTTTTTTTGCAAACCAAGAATCGAATTTCAGAATGTTGGAATTCACATGAAGTTACAAATTTCAGGAAATTCAACTCAAACTCGATCCCCATCTCTATTTCTAACTGTATAGAACTGTGATAGTACCTATTGACATATTTTTAATGATTCAAAATGACTGTACAATCAGTTTGCTACACCTTTCTGTCCACTGGGTGGCAGGCCTGTCATAACGATAACATTTGCACCAATAATAGGTATTGCATAGAAAACGTGAAGCTATTGAAATAATTTTTTTTCATATAGATTAAATACTTGAAAAAGTTATTCTACATGAATTACCTTGTAAATTCATTTGATTCTGACACTAAGGGCTCAGTAAAACAGGTGCATAAATTGGATGATTGCAATCCGACAAAAAAAAGGAATTGCATTCGGACCAATGTTACTCAATGAAGCATTGCAAATCTGTGGGGGGTTTTACTCAGCTGTATTCGACATGAGAAAAAATTGTAGCGTGCTGCGATTTCAATCCGAAAATGGTACAGTGCGAGAAAAAAGTCTGATCACAGGAAGTAAAGTTAAAAAACCCAAACAAATAAGGAAATAGCAGGCAATAGGGAAGTGTGGAGAATTTAATAATAAATCTAATTACAAAATTGGTTAGGACTGAAAGATAGGTATTTAGAAAGGGCTTTATGATATTTTAAATCACCCCTTTAACTCCCACAATAAATTATTTATTATATATAGTACTTGCATTAGGGGAACCATGTTCTTTCTACACAAACAAACCGTGTATGAATTATAGCCTGTGCATGCTATTTTGCAGATCATCTGTCATCTTCAAACCCTTATAACTATTATGGTTGATAATTTCTTGCAGCTTGACGTGCACAGAGGAGGAAAAATGGGGAGAGGGTGCTTTCACACATTCGGTTTTTGCCGTCAGGCACAATCTGGTTCCTGTCTGATGCAACGGATCCGTCACAGATTGTGGTAAAACTAACCGGTAAAAAACGGATCCGTTGTAGCAGTTTGTACCTGGAATCCAGCTGTGGCCATGGGTAACCTGAGTGACGTCATTGCCGACAGCGCGACTCACTTCAGTTGCTCTGTGGAGCTCACAGTGAGCGGCGGTGTTGTACGTCCGCTCCTGTCATTTTCCGATTTAGCAGAGCAGAAAGCGTTGTGGGACCTCGTGTGGATTACGTTGGAGCTGGAGGGGTATTTCGGGGATCAATAAAGTGGTGAAAGAGGGTGTTTTTTTTGTCTTTTATTTCAAATAAAGGATTTTTCGGTGTTTGTGTTTATATGTTTATTTACTTTCACTACAGGTTAGTGATGGGAGGATGTCTCATAGACACCTGCCATCACGAAGCTAAGACTTAGTGGCAGCTATGGGCTGCCATTAACTCCTTATTACCCCGATTGCCACCGCACCAGGGCAATTCGGGATGAGCCAGGTAGAGTCCAGGGACTGTCGCATCTAATGGATGCGGCATTTCCAGGTGGCTGCTGGCTGATATTTTTAGGCTGGGGGACTCCCCATAACGTGGGGCTCCCCATCCTGAGAATAACAGCCCTCAGCTGTGTGGCTTTACTTTGGCTGGTATCAAAATTGGGTGGGATGGCTTGCTGTTTTTTTAAAATTATTCATTTATTTATTTTACTGAAAGATTTAGACCCGAACACCGGCGGCTGTGATTGGTTGCAGTGAGACAAGCTGTCACTCAGCGTGGGGGTTCGATTGACTGCAACCAATCGTATGCACCGGTGGTTGTGGGAAGCAGTGAATAAGAGATGGAACAATGAGCGGCCGGCATTTTCAAAGCAGGAGAAGCTGCGGGAGCTTTGTGACAGCTGTGCAGTGCCTCGCCGGTGATTGGTGAGTATGAGAGAGGGGGTGAGAGGGAGAGACCGACAGACAGAGAAAGAGACCAACATCGACAGAGAGACCGACATTGACAAAGAGAGAGAGATAGACTGAAAGACAGAGAGAGACAGAGAGAGAGAGAGATTTTCTAACCTGAAAGGAATTTACACATCTGAGCATGCTCAGTTAAAAAAACGGGATCCATTGGTGGAATGCATTTTTTGCCGCATTACGACGGATCTGGCCCCCATAGACTTTAATTTTACAACATACCACACGGCGCCAGATCCGGCGCTGTGCGTTTTTTACCAGTGACAAAAAAACATTCCCTTGTGCGTCCTTTCTGGCAGCCAAACACAGAAATTTCGCTGGATCCAGCGCATGCTGGATGAAACGCAAGGGCATCAGGCACATTCCGGCGCTAATACAATTCAATGAGGATAGAAACGCATCCGGCGCTGGATCCGTTTTATCCAGTATTTGCCAGATTGTGCCTGACAGCAAAAACCGGATGTGTGAAAGCACCCTGATGTGTTGGGTGTTACTCCTTGTACTCACAAAAAAGAAAGGATAAGTGAAGCGGTAAACTATGGCTGCTACATAGTCTCAATCAGCCTCAATTCAGCCTTACATATTGCCATTTATTCTAATTTTGGAGGATGGAGAATTGTACAGTTAATCATTTTTTTTGTGGCACTAATTAAGAGAACAATTTATAGGTATCACTTGTACTATTGTAAGGGAGTGCCTGAGCTCCTGCCCTCGAAGATGTTGACCATATTGTTGTTATGTAATGTTACATGAAAATAATGTCTATATAGCAATAAAGTATAGATGGTAGGCAAATTTAGCTGTACAGTGTTAGTCATGTCAGTTAGTGAAATAGTTGATAAAGTATTGCTATGTAGGGTTCTTGCATAGGTAGCCCTAACTGTAAAAGTAGTTCAGGGGCACTAATACCTGAGAATAGAACTAGCATCTATAGTAGGGGCTAGTGAGAGGATAGAGATAGCTTTCTGATACGTTAGCTAGGGAAGCCTAAGTAATGCTTAGGGGAAGTTATGTCCCTAAGCAAAACGAGATTTTGCCCTGGTAATGGCTGGAGCAGATGGAGGCTCATGGAGAGTCAAAAATGGCAGTTGGGAGACCGGTCTCAGAGAGAGGATGGACGTGTAGCTGCGGCAGGGGCAGAAAGAATATCCCATAGGGTTTTACTATCCTAGGACTAAAGGAACTGGCTACTGTAGTCTTCAGTGATTGCAACAATCTAGGAGGACATGAAGGATTATAACATACCGAGTAAATACCTATTAACACGTTGATACCAAGTAAAGAAGTGCCGTTATCCACTACAATGGAGTGCCGCCAGATTTGTATTTAACAAACCCTCAACCCTAAATTTTGTAGGAATGCCAGGATGCGCTACTGAGGACTACACCCGGTAATGACTAATGCGCTATCAGGTACAGCCCCTCTAGATTATGGCAATTCTGATGCTTGAGGCTCTATATCTTTGGATAATTTTTAAGGGGTTGTCTTACAAAGGTAATGCATATAAATATGATTTAAGGTACCGTCACACTAAACGGCGTACCAGCGATTCCGACCACGATATGACCTGGTCAGGATCGCTGGTACGTCGCTACAGAGTCACCAGCGACCAGCCAGTAGCCACTAGCGACTCGTATAACGATGCTGCGCTTGGTAACCAGGGTGAATAGCGCTTTGCTTGGTTTCCTGATATTTACCCTGGTTACCAGTGTACACCGCTTACAGGCTGCCCGCACTGGCTCCCTATATACGTAGCTAGGGTACACATCGGGTCACTAAGCAAAGCGCTGTGTTTGGTTACCCGATATTTACCCTGGCTGTGTGTGCAGGGAGCCAGCGCTGGCAACCTGTAAGCAGCGTACGCTGGTAACCAGGGTAAATATCGGGTAACCAAGCAAAGCACTTTGCTTAGTTACCCGAAATGTACCCTGGTTACCAGCGTATGCTGCTTGTACAGAGTCGGTTGGTCTCCCGAAGTCAAACACATCGATGCAAGTTACACAGCAGGAGACCAACGAGCAAGACATTAACCAGAACAGTGTGTAACGATCAGCGATTTCATAGCAGGGGCCAGGTCACTGCTTAGTGTCACACACAGCGAGATCGCTAATGAGGTCACTGGTACGTCACAAAACCTATGACTCAGCAGCGATCTCGCTATGTGAGAAGTACCCCTTATACATGACGTGGCTAGTCAACTATGAGACTTCCCTTGGCTACTGGCAGCTGAGTACTTCAATATGAAAAAAAAAATATAGAAAAAGGAAATCGACTGTACATCAAAAATTACACATTGACTTGGTTCTGCTAAGAACAATTTACAAAAGCCAAAGAGATGTTCTTAGCTAATATTTAGATCAAAGTAAATAAACCTACTGCCATGTCAGGGCATTCTTTTAACACCTTAATGACCGCGGCAATAAAGTGACATCCTAACGGTCATAGTGTTGCTGAAAGGCTGAAGGCGGGGATCCGCGCACATGTCAGCTGATTTATACAGCTAACATGTATGCCAAAAAGGTACGAGTGGAATCGTTATCTACCCGTACCTGTTAACCCCTTAAATGGCGCTGTCAAGATGTGACAGCTCCATATTAACGGCGATCGCTGTAGATTTGTACTCACAGGCCAATACCGGAAGTCATGTGACGTGATCACATAGATTCGGTGGTTGTCATGGTAGCACAAGGTCATGTGATGACTCCAGTTGCTCACATGACTAAGGTCCTGTAAGAAGCAGCCGAGTACTGCAGCTTACAGGAGATGATCATTTCTCCCAGTCTGAGCGATGCTGCTCTGATCAGGAGAAATGAATGAGCGATCAGACTGCTGATCCATATAGTTCCCTAAGGGGACTAGTAAAATAAAAAAAAGTTTAAAAGAAGTTTTGAAAAATAAAAAAAACCCTAAAAGTTCAAATCACCCCTCTTTTGCCCCATTGCAAATTAAAAGGTTAAAACAATTAAAAATATACACATATTTGGTATTACCGCATTCAGAAATGTCCGATCTATCAAAATATAAAATCAATTAATCTGATCGGTAAACGGCATAGCGGCAAAAAAATTCCAAAAGCCAAAATTACGTTTTTTGGTTGCCATATATTTTGTGCAAAATGCAATAATAGGCGATCAAAACATAGCATTGGGGCCAAAATGGTACCATTAAAAATGTCAGCCCGAGACACAAAAAATAAGCCATCACTGAGCCATAGACCCTGAAAAATGAGAATGCTACTGGTCGCGGAAAATGGCGCAAAATGTACACCACTTTTTTCGGACAAACGTCTGATTTTTTTAAACCCTTAGGTAAAAGTAATTCTATAGATATTTGGTGTCTATGAACTCGCACCGACCTCATGCATCACAACAACACATCAGTTGTACCATATAGGGAACATGGTGAATAAAATATCCCAATAACAATAGTGCAATCGCACTTTTTTTGCAATTTTTTACGCATTTGGAATTTTTTTGCCGTTTTCCAGTACACTATATGGTAAAACTGATGATTTTATTTAAAAGTACAGCTCGCTCCACAAAAAACAAGCCCTCATATGACCAGATTGACTGAAAAATAAAAAAGTTAAGTCTTTTAGAAGAAGAATGGCGAAAAAAATTAAAAGCGCAAAATTGGCAGGTCGTGAAGGTGTTAAAGTGTGTCCCTATTTCACTGTAAAAACTGCATGTCATAGAAACCACCAACGCCTCAACACAGCACACCCATTTCATCAAATAAACCAGGTGAACAATGTAGAGCATGGTAATGGATGGTTTGTGGCTACATTACTGCATCTGCATTGTGGCTACATTACTGCAAGTCTTGGACAACACCATCACAGAATCCATTATGCCTTCTTTATTGTGTTCATAGGTACATGAGGGCGTGTGACCATCTGCTAAAGGTTTAAAGTGCAGCTACAATTAGCCTTTTTAAAATTTCAATAGTCCAAAATGTAGCCATATCTCAAACGAAACATCTGAAACAATTTTGATTAAAATTTTTTAATCAACGTTAAAGGACAGTACACAGATACAGGTTTTAGTGTTTTTGATCTGGTGATTTGCAGTAAAAACTATCTAGCCAGTATCTCTTAGAAAATATTTGGAATATAATGGGGCCTATAACACAGGGCCAGTGCAGCACAAGTAATGCAATGTTTTACAAAATTACTCAACTGCATCTAGAGTAAATCTGTTTAGAAACTGAAAAATGATGGTCAAAAATTGACATATGCCATAATTTTACGACTTTGACAGTGAGAGTCTTTCAATGAAAGGATGGAACAAAATCAATATCAACAAGAACTGGTAATGCTACAATATATCAACACAGCTGCTTACTTAAGATAAGAACCAACATTAAGTACAAGCATAATGTGTTTTATTGAGAACAACATCAATATATAAAAACCATAAATGTAAGTGAAAAGCAATTAGACTCCAGGTTTGCTACTTATTAGTGAAGTACCTATTTTTAAATTGGATATTGAAACTTTCAGGACTATGTCAAATGTCTTAATAGTGTAGCAAATTGTAAAGGTAGCATTAATCTATATGGTTTTTATGAGCTCACACACAAATTTATGTTTTTGCAAGTAGTATCAGGGTTCATCCACATGGCCATACATATTACAGCACCATTTTATATTGAGCCATAATATGGTTGTTGTAGAGTTGCACAGAACAACTATGGTACCACTATTCATTTCATACAAGGCCATATTGGAAAAAAAAATTGTGGAATGTCCCTTCATATTCCATATGTAGGTATGTTTCCCATCAGGACATAGTTTGCACCAAATTTTACCATTTTAAAGACCCTTTGTAAAAAGTAAAGTTTTCTAGTCAATCAAAAGTAATGTTGGCCCAAAAACATTAAAATAAAAAATATTTTGAATGTACTCACTTTATGAATTTATGCTATTGCCCGCTGCTTTCCATAGCTTGCACATCATCCTCCATGCCAGAGGTCTCCAGTCTTTCTGACCTTGGGAGCCACATTCAGCTCTGAGAGAGGGTTGCGAGTCCCATCTTGCTCTTGATACACTTACAGTAGTGACAACCAGAGATCACATTACCTGTATAATGACAGCCATAGCCAGTGACGTAACCAGGTTTCAATGGACCGCTGTGCAAAATTTGGACTTGGTTTTCCACCATTCATGTTAGTCAGATGCATGAGTCCTTGTAGCGCTCTAAATCCTATAAAGACGTAAGTATTGCCCTGCCTCCCCCTTCATTACGTAGTAATGACCCCCATCCTGAACTAATATCTCCCATCCTGGGCATCTTCCTGGTAAATATGTCACCCCATTCGGGCATAAATGTACCCCATCTTGATATATATGTCTCTCATCCTGGGCCCTTTCCTGGTACATATGTTTCCCATCCTGGAATATATGTCCCATCCTAGGCTCCATTCTGGTATATATGTCCCCCATCCTAGTATATATGTCTCCCATCCTGGGCCCATTTCTGGTAAACATGTCCCCATCCTAGTATATATGTACCCCATTCTAGGCTCCATCTTGGTATATAGTATATACAGTTAGGTCCAGAAATATTTGGACAGTGACACAAGTTTTGTTATTTTAGCTGTTTACAAAAACATGTTCAGAAATACAATTATATATATAATATGGGCTGAAAGTGCACACTCCCAGCTGCAATATGAGAGTTTTCACATCCAAATCGGAGTAAGGGTTTAGGAATCATAGCTCTGTAATGCATAGCCTCCTCTTTTTCAAGGGACCAAAAGTAATTGGACAAGGGACTCTAAGGGCTGCAATTAACTCTGAAGGCGTCTCCCTCGTTAACCTGTAATCAATGAAGTAGTTAAAAGGTCTGGGGTTGATTACAGGTGTGTGGTTTTGCATTTGGAAGCTGTTGCTGTGACCAGACAACATGCGGTCTAAGGAACTCTCAATTGAGGTGAAGCAGAACATCCTGAGGCTGAAAAAAAAGAAAAAATCCATCAGAGAGATAGCAGACATGCTTGGAGTAGCAAAATCAACAGTCGGGTACATTCTGAGAAAAAAGGAATTGACTGGTGAGCTTGGAAACTCAAAAAGGCCTGGGCGTCCACGGATGACAACAGTGGTGGATGATCGCCGCATACTTTCTTTGGTGAAGAAGAACCCGTTCACAACATCAACTGAAGTCCAGAACACTCTCAGTGAAGTAGGTGTATCTGTCTCTAAGTCAACAGTAAAGAGAAGACTCCATGAAAGTAAATACAAAGGGTTCACATCTAGATGCAAACCATTCATCAATTCCAAAAATAGACAGGCCAGAGTTAAATTTGCTAAAAAACACCTCATTAAGCCAGCTCAGTTCTGGAAAAGTATTCTATGGACAGATGAGACAAAGATCAATCTGTACCAGAATGATGGGAAGAAAAAAGTTTGGAGAAGAAAGGGAACGGTACATGATCCAAGGCACACCACATCCTCTGTAAAACATGGTGAAGGCAACGTGATGGCATGGGCATGCATGGCTTTCAATGGCACTGGGTCACTTGTGTTTATTGATGACATAACAGCAGACAAGAGTAGCTGGATGAATTCTGAAGTGTACCGGGATATACTTTCAGCCCAGATTCAGCCAAATGCCGCAACGTTGATCGGACGACGCTTCATAGTACAGATGGACAATGACCCCAAGCATACAGCCAAAGCTACCCAGGAGTTCATGAGTGCAAAAAAGTGGAACATTCTGCAATGGCCAAGTCAATCACCAGATCTTAACCCAATTGAGCATGCATTTCACTTGCTCAAATCCAGACTTAAGACGGAAAGACCCACAAACAAGCAAGACCTGAAGGCTGCGACTGTAAAGGCCTGGCAAAGCATTAAGAAGGAGGAAACCCAGTGTTTGGTGATGTCCATGGGTTCCAGACTTAAGGCAGTGATTGCCTCCAAAGGATTCGCAACAAAATATTGAAAATTAAAATATTTTGTTTGGGTTTGGTTTATTTGTCCAATTACTTTTGACCTCCTAAAATGTGGAGTGTTTGTAAAGAAATGTGTACAATTCCTACAATTTCTATCAGATATTTTTGTTCAAACCTTCAAATTAAACGTTACAATCTGCACTTGAATTCTGTTGTAGAGGTTTAATTTCAAATCCAATGTGGTGGCATGCAGAGCCCAACTCGCGAAAATTGTGTCACTGTCCAAATATTTCTGGACCTAACTGTATATAGTCCCCCATCCTAGCATATGTCTTCTATCCTGAGCCTCTTACTGGTAATTATATTCTCCATGAACAACAGTTTGCTAATCTCTGCTCTATGTAATAAAAACTCATCCATGCAAGATCATGCCACATTAAGTTCACTGGGCCTCTAGACCTCACAACTTCTAAGCGCACCTATGTTATTTTCATTATGGAGACACCTTGGCCCTTGCTGCATGCCTAGTATAATTAGAATCTAAGTAAGTCCCATTCAGTAACCAATGCCATCAGTATATTTTTCAATAATAAAGTTGCAAAGGTCTTGAGACAGCTCACTGGTTTTGCCAATCATATGAGTTTCTTGTGTGACACCTTGGTAATAAGATATCTTTTTATAGGCCATCACTTGAACCAGCTGATAATGGTTTTCACTAAGTTGCAGGATAACTTTCTGATTATTGATCGATTTCAGCTGATGTCATGACTTTCCATGGCTTTTTGCATCTCTCTTTCTTCATGTGGTCAGTACTTTTTCCCTGTGTTATTTCTCATTATTACACATCACTAAATTTATGGACATTTATGGTTTGATTTTTTTGCCTGTGGGGATTGGATAGGTTGTTACTGTCACCTGGTGAAAAATTCATGTCAATAGCACCTTTAGAAATATATTTACTTAGAAAATTGATGACATGTTCAATATTTATTTCATCAGTTGTAAGTGCAGTGAGATGGAAATATATGAACTGTCATAAAATTCTATAGAGGTAAAGCAGGGCACTAAGTGAACTACAAAGGAATGACTGATATTTTTACAACATTCACAAGCAAAGTAAGATCACTATTCAGAGGCATAGCTAGGGGTTCTGCTCAGGGGGCGAAACAGCTGAGTGGGCCTCTAACCAGATAACCCTGATTACAATTACGGTGGGACAACCATAGGTACAGAAGATGACCGCTTTGTTACTGAAAATCACCATACATAGATTAATACTAATATTACTGCCATACAGTGACTATTTGGTGTCCTGCAGTACATGTAGGAATTACAATACAGTTACAGATAGTGAATTACAGCTGACGTTCTTTTTGATAAACTTGCTCACTGGCTCAGACCAAAATTACCTCTTCCATCAATAACTCATCTGCAGAGAGTACAACAAAGACACATTTTATTTCTCATATTTCCTGCATTGTCCCCATTATTTCCCAACCTGAACAAACTCCTCTTCCTAATGGCACCCCAATACAGAGCTGCTGCTACTGTATGTGTACCTATTACTGCACATGCTGTGTGGTACAATAATACTGCTCTTCACATTGCCCCGCATAATAATGCCACCACTGTGCCCCTTACAGGGTGATAATGCCTCCTTTGTGCCCTCTAGATGGTAAAATGGCCCCCTAAAAATATTAATGTAATGTGCAAGTGACTTAGAAAAGTGTCCACATTTTGCCCCTAGAAAGAAACAATGCCTCCTGTGCATCTTCAACTTTTACAATACCCTGACTTTCCTTATACGAACAATAATGGTTCTTAAGTGTCCAATTAACATTTAATTATGTCCCCTGAAGCCCCCAATGTACAGCTCCCCTTTACACAGTATGTTGTCCCTACATCTCCCTTATACACGATATGATGGGCCAATAGCTTACCGCTACAAAGTATGATGCCTCTCCTTCTCCCCTATACACAGTATGATGGTCCCACATCTCCCTTATACACAGTATGATGGTCCTACACCTCCCCTACACAAAGTTTTGTGGTCAGCACTTCCCCTATGCACAGTATTATAGACTCACAGCTCCCTTATACATAGTATGGGGGTCCAGAAGCTCTTCTATTCACAATATGGTGGACCAACAGCTACCCTATACTCTGTAATGGGCCCACACCTCTCCTATACACAGAATGATTGCCCCTATTGCCCCACAGTATGATGGGCCAATAGCTCCTCTACACAAACTATGGTGGTCCCACAGCTCCCCCATGCACAGCATAATGGGATGACATCTCCTCTATACAAAGTAGGGTGGGCTCACACCCCCCTATACACAGCATGGTGGGCCCGCAGCTACCCTACAAGGGAAATCAAAATTAGGGAACAACACACAATTTCCTTAATCTTAAGGTCATTGTGTAGTCCTATTCGATTATATCTTAACATGAGTAAACTAGCAATATTTTAAGCTTATTTCATAAAGTGAATTTATTGTAAAGCACATAATAAAAATGTAATTGAGATAAATGAAAAAGAACACGGATCAAAATTAGAGAACACTTTCAGATACCTGCAAGTTATTGGTGTTAATCTGGCACCTTGTGCTAACTTCCCTAATTATCTGACAAACCTTATTTAACTGGAGGCAGAAAAAGAGATTGTGGACAAGAGAGAGCACCAACAAAGAAGATCATGGCAAAACTCACCTATAGGGGTTGTGCCAGTCACAACTCCTATATTAGCGTAGTCACAGGGTGAAACAGCTGCAGCCCCGAAGAAATTAGCATAAATGGTAATCAGGAAAGACGGGTGTCATGCCGCGCTCATCACCAAATCCAGGAGGCAGATAATGTTAATCCATGTCTTTTATTCACTAAGAAGATACAGGCCTACGCGTTTCAAGGGTCACAACCCCCTTCCTCAGGACATATATCAAATGACAGGATAATGCAGTCTGGAGAGATAAGCCGGTATTTATATGCTCATCATTGATCCTCCCTCTTTGAAAAAAATTGGCGGGATCTTCATCATTTCAAAAAGAACAGTCTTATCACAAATAAAGATATACTTCAAAACCTGGTATTCAGGGTGGCAGAAGACTGATTTTTTTTAAGACTTAAGTTATGCTCTTATTAAAATAAACATTATAGGATATAAAAGGGTTAAAAAATGTATATATGAGCGATCTAGAAATTAAAACCTTGATGATGAAAGGAGTAACTTGAAGACCGATTAAGCTCTGTGTCTATTTGATTTCCAGGTTGTAAAGCAGAAAAAAGAAAAAAACAAGGGAAAAAAGGAGAAAAAAGGAGGAACAGAACATAGCCCATATGATGTTCAATAGAAAAATATTTCAGTATCGTGTATCAAGAAAAATTGAATGAAAAAATATATAAATTAAATTATGATGTATCTATTTTTATTTTATTTTTATTTTATTTTTATATTTATAGCAATTGTGTAAAAATAAAGACTATATACATTTTTTTCCTTTAAAAAATTGGTTTTTTTTAAATATAAATGTCATTGTGATAAATTAGTGTATTTAAAATTATATATAAAATATGGAGTAATATGTAAAAAATATATTATGAATAAGTACAATAAAACTGTAAATCCATTAAATTGTGTGTAAAGATAATCTGTGGGGTGACTAGAACCCGTGGAGGTGTGAAGTAATATTAGAAGGGTGTGATGGGGCTATGTTGTGCCACTGGGAAATACTAGAAAACAAGAAAAAGTGCCATATTATGTCCTGAAGAACAATAAACTCATAAGCGTTAATACATGAAAGGGATACCGTGATAAAAAGAAAAAAGCTTGAAGATTATATGCATAAATATGTTAGAACATGTGCTGGTCAAACTGTGATGTATCAGGCTGTAATGCGTAAAGTTTAACGGTACATGTTGGAGATAGGAAACACATGGCCGCAACAATATGTGGGTCAAACGACTTCACGCAGTGAACAGCTTGACCTAAAAATTTTCATTTGTGCATGCGTGTGGTCAGGTTAAACGAGTTCAGAAGCGTGGGAATAAATCTCAGAGCGCATGCTCTGAGTCATTGTGTCCTTCACACAAGTTCAGAGCGTGAGAAAAAACATATGTGCGCATGCGTTGGAAATAAATTGCAGGCGAGAGCTGCCAGGTAATGCTTGGAAAATGATTGGACCCTTGAAACACGTAGACCTATATCTTCTTAGTGAATGAAAGACATGGATTAACATTATCTGCCTCCTGGATTTGGTGATGAGCGCGGCATGACACTCGTCTCTCCTGATAACCATTTAAACCTTATTTAACTGGCAGCCTTATTTAACTGGATTCCTGTTTCCACTGACTTTGCAAAAACGGTGTGCCATTCCAAAGTGATTGAAACCCTCCGCACCAGCTTGTCCAGATGAAGGCCAAAGGGGTGACCCTATCAGCCATGGCAAGAGAAGTTGGTTGTTCCAAGTCTGAGAATATTGCATCTTTTCCACATTGCAAACTCTTTTAAGTCCCCCAAGAAGGCTGGTCACCCTCGAAGGACAAATCGAAGAGATGAGAGGATAATGCAAAGATTCTTCAGGGGTAATTATTTCAACAGTGGCATTGCTCACCAGTTCAGCACTGAACAGGGTAAGGATCTGTCTTGTCATCATACAGAGTCACGTCATTTAAGAGCATTTGGACTGAAAGCCCAGTCTGCAGTGACCAAATCTCTTAGCAGAAATAATGAAAATACTAGACTCACCTTTGGTGAGGAGTATGTTGTGTGGACAGAGGAGATGTGGTCCACAGGTTCATTTTAGTGATGAAAGCAAGTTTAATTTTTTATGTCTGATGGGAAACATTATGTTCGTCTACAAACTGGGGAAAGACTGTCTACAAAAATGGGGAAAAGGAGGATCCAGGGAATTACAGGCCAGTAAGACTGACCTCTATTGCAGGAAAAATCTTCGAGCAAACTATCAAAGAACATTTACTTAGGTACCTGGATGGGAAGGCATTAATCAACCAAAGCCAGCATGGCGTTATGGCCAATAAATCTTGTCAGACCAACCTGATTTCCTTCTACACAACAAAGTCACTGAATGGTTGGACCAGGGGAATGCTGTGGATATAGTATACCTTGACTTCAGTAAGGCATTTGATAAAGTTTCACATGACATCCTCATTGAAAAAATGATCAACTATGGAATTGACAAAAAATCAGTTAGATGGATTCACAACTGGCTTAATAATCGGGCGCCACGAGTAATATTAAATGGATACCCATGAACCTGGAGGAAAGTCAAAAGCGGGGTGCCGCAAGGATCTGTCCTGATGCCAGTGCTGTTTAATATATTTATAAATGATCTGGATACCGGAATTATTGGGAAACTCAAAATTTGCAGATGATACTAAGATAGGAGAAGTAGCCAACACTAGAGAGGAAAGAGAGTGTATTCAAAAGGATTTAAATTAAAAAAGGATCTAGACACACTCGAACAATGGGCTGAGGAGAACAGAATGGTGTTTAACAGGGACAAATGCAAATTCCTACATCTGGGTAAAAGAAATGTAAAAAGCATATATAGTATGGGAGGAAGAGAAGTAGGTAACAGCACCTGGGAAAAGGACTTGGGCATCATAGTGGATCCCAGATTCAACATGAGCCAACATTACGGAGCTGCAGTTAAAAAGGCAAACAAAATTCTGGGATGTTTCAAGACAAGCATTAAATCAAGAATCAAGAGAGGTAATTATTCCCCTATACTCTGCCCTGGTCAGACCCCACCTGGAATACTATGTACAGTTCTGGGTGCCCCAATTCAAGAAATACATTGATATATTGGAGCAAGTCCAGTGAAGAGGAAACAAGATGGTAGAAGGTCTGCAAACCATGTCATATGACAAACGGCTAAAAGAACTAGGAATGTTTAGTTTGAAAAGGAGAAGGCTGAAGGAGACTTAATAGCGCTCTACAAATATCTGAAAGGAGGTCACAGTGCAGAGGGAACTACCCTATTCTCATTAGCACAAGGAAGTACAAGAAGCAATGGGAGGAAACTTAAATGAAGGAGATTCAGATTAGACATTAGGAAAAATATTCTGACAGTGAGGGCAGTCAGGGAGTGGAACAGGCTACCACGGGAGGTGGTGAGCACTCCATCAATGGAAATCTTCAAACGGAAACTGGATAAAGATATAGCTGGCATGATTTAGGAAAGCCTGCACTCGCAGTTGGTTGGACCCGATGGCCCTCGACGTCCCTTCCAACTCTACCATTCTATGATTCTATGATTCTAAGATGGAACTCAAAGTGTGTTAAGAAGTCAGTGAAAGGTGGTGGAGGAAGTGTCATGGTTTGGGGAATGTTTTCTACAGCAGGAGTTGGACCTCTCATACAGCTATGTGGCAGAGTGAATGCAAGTGTGTAAGGGAACCTTCTTCAACAACATGTGGTTCCTTACTTGCATTCATCACTCATTCAGCCATGAATTTTCATGCAGGATAATGCCCACTGTCACACAGCAAAATGGGTATAGCAGTTCCTTGAAACAGAAAACATTGAAACTATGAAATGGCCAGCCCAGAGTATTGATCTAAACCCAATAGAAAACATCTGAAAAATATTTGGTGACAATGTTATGGCCAAGAAACCTAAAACAGTGAAAGAACTGTGGAAGAGACTGGAAGAAGAGTTGACAAAAATCACACCATAGCAGTGTGAGAGACTAGTGATGTCCTGTGGCTGCAGATGTGCTGAAGTCATTCAAAGCAAAACCTGTACACCTCCTGCTGATTGGTCACTGTTGTTTCCGTCAGAAAATTTAGTTATAATCTTTCTCTGGGCTACAGTCATTGTTGTTCTCTAATTATGATCATCACATTTTGGGCAAAATAAAGGTTTTACGTTGATAAACTTTGGATCTTTTATAAAAAATTGTTTTAGTGGCATGGTGTACCCCTTACAAAATACCTTCAAATGTTCATCAATGTAGATTACATGATTTTCAGAAAAAAGCAAGTGATCATACATTGTTCTCTAATTTTGATCTCCAATATATATAGTCTGGTGGCCTCACAGCTCCCCTATACACAGTATGGAGGGTCCATACCTCTCCTATACACAGCATGTGTAATGGCGCTGACTTCCTTGCGCTCACCCTGACAAGGATCCCTCAACATATTACCCTCGTCAGGTGCCCAGTGGCTCCTGTACTGGTCTCAGCTGTGTCTCTCTGCTTCTAGGTTCTGTGAATGCCATGTAGGTATCCTGGGAGTATGTTAAGGGTGAAGGACACCTCTTAAAGGGGCAGTGTGTGCACTCTGTTAGTGTCCACATTAGGGAGGTGCCTGAGCAATGGCTTATCAGTTAGTCTGTACATTAGCTAGTTGTCAGCTCCTGTGTACTTGTTTCAGTCCTGTGTTCCAGAACCTGAGTTCCAGAGGCCCTTCCTGTCCTTTGTTCCTGTACCTGAGTTCTTGAGTCTGTTCCAGTCCTGTGTTCCTGTACCCAAGTCCCTGAGTCCATTCCAGTCCTGCATGCCCATACCTGTGTACCAGTCTGTTCCTGCCATTCAGCCAGTACCTGCCATCTATTCTGTACCAGCCATCCTGCTTGCAACTTAGTCAGTACAAGTATTCCTGATCCTTATTGTCAGCTGCCACATAAGCAGGGACTGCCCTGGAGTAGTACCTGGTAACTACCTTCCAGCAAAAGTCTAACTTCACCATCAGAGGCTCTAGTTAAGATGAGGTAGTCGCTTAGTCACGTCCCTCCAAAGTAAGCCCGTACCCGAGGTGCAGTAGATCTACACCCACCAGCATGATAGTATGGTGGACCAACAGCTACCCTATACACAATATGATGGGCTGTCATGCTTTTACATGTGGCGGGTGCATTCAAACCAACAGATATTTGACAAACAACAAAAACACACCTGAACAACACCACAAACAAAGGGGACACCAGAAATACAATAAATACAATAACAATGGTGGGTCCTAGTACTAGTGAGAGGGTAGATGGGACACCTCCTGTTCCTACCTGCTGCTGTACCCTGCACTCCTAGCCAGACCCTATACAGGTTCCTCACCTGTCGCTGAGCAGGAATGCCTGCAGCCCTAAAAAATTCCTACTATAGTCCTAGTGAGGGGAAGGTAAGGTACACTTGACCCACCGCTGCACTAATACAGCAAGAGGGTAGGTGAGACAAACAGGGGAAAAACAACCATAAAGGGGAAGATAAGACTTCAGTACAAATCCACATCAACTCCTTCCACCAAGGCGACCAGAATACAAATGGTTTTGTATAATCAGCAAAGATTGCTGGGAAACCCTGCTATTTTAACACAAAGGGGTTTGGCTACAGAACAGCTGCAGCTGACCTACACTGCTGGGAAGCTGCTAGCAGCAAAACTGACAACTGTTTAAGCACCAAGAGAAACAAAACAACTTTAAAATATAGAGTCACAGAGGGAAATGAGAAGCTCCAGTTCTAAAGCTGTCACTAGTGTCCAAAACCAGGGAGACGGCCCTGGATATAAGCCCACAGTTCCCCTTTTTACAGTATGATGCCCCATAGCTCCCTATATACAGTATGGTGGAGACGCAGTTTACCTCTACAGAGTATGATGGGCCTAGAGCTAACCCAAAACACAGCATAATGGATTCCACATTGTATAATAGCTTCCTTAGTACCTGAAACAATATTTGTTGGTCCCCACAGTAGCCCCCAAACTGTATATTCTATACTGTGTATACTGACATTAGCTCCCACAATGTATAATGGCCTCCATAGTAGTCCCCACAGTTAGACGGCCTCCCACAGTAGCTCCCATTATGTATAAAAGTTCCCCACACTGTATCATGGCACTTATAGTAGCACTCAAAATGTATAATGGCCTTCAAATTGTATGATGGCCCCCAAGGTAATCTCCAAACTGTATAATGGCTCACACATTAGCGCCCACTCTGTATAATGGTCCTCGCATTAGCTCACAATCTGTATAATGGCCCCCACATTAGTTCCCAAACTGTATAATGACCTCCGCATTAACTCCCACACTGTATAAGGGCCCCGCACACTATGAGGGCCCCTCAAACTATATAAGGGCCCCTCACAGTGCTATGTACAATGTATAAGGGCTCCCACAGTACTTCCTGCAATGTATGAGGGTCACCTATATTTCATAATGCCCCTATAGTCCTATCACACTTTTTAATAAAAAAAACCAAAACGTCAAATACTCACCTAATCCAGGATCCTGATTGGTCCACTGTGGGCAGATCATCGCGCTGTCATCACATGCACAAGACATCGGAGTCCCGCTATGGGACTCTGAAGTCCTGTGCGTGCGCTGGTGCCATCATCCATCTGTTCTGTAGACTGCAGGCTTAACGAGTCCTGCGGTCCACAGGACAGAGAGCAGCAGAGATGACTATATTGGAATGTTGTGCACTCCGATATAGTTAATAATGCCAGTAGCACCAAGTGAGCTCCTCTGAGTGAGTGGCCTGGGAAAATTGTGCACTCTGCCCCCCTGTCCCTCAGCAGCAACGCTACTGACACTATTATTTGTATTAAATGTGAGAGAGAATTTACATGAAAAATAAATCCGTAGCCAAAACAGGTTTAACCTGAATTTGAAGTATTAAGTATTAATCATGGATGAGTTAGCAGCTATTTTATGCAATATCAGGGGTTGTACTTTGTGTAGTTAAAACTTATTTCATTTACTGTTACACTTTGAAATACAAATTTAAACATCATCTATGTAAAAAAATTAATATAGCCAGAAGAGAGACCTACTCCAAAGAAGGAGTCTCACTTCACTTGAATGCTCAGTAAATTGTTGCATCGATAAATGGAGACAGATCAGTTCAATATCCATCAATAAAGGCCCTGTCACACACAGAGATAAATCTGTGGCAGATCTGTGGTTGCAGTGAAATTGTAGACAATCAGTGCCAGGTTTGTGGTTGTGTACAAATGGAACAATATGTCCATGATTTCACTGCAACCACAGATCTGCCAAAGATTTATCTCTGTGTGTGACGGGGCCTTAAAGCTGGGTTTACACACTGAAACTTTCTAGCGATCCCACCAGCGATCCCAACCTGGCCGGGATCGCTACAAAGTCTCTGGTGAGTCGCTGGTGAGCTGTCAAACAGGCAGACCTGGCCAACGACGCAACAGCGATCCGGACCTGCAGAGCGACCTAGCTGGTTGTTGGGGACGTTGTAAAGCAGCTTTTTGAAAGGGAAGTCGCTGTAAAGTCCCCTTTACACACTGAGACTTTCTAGCGATCATGCTGCACAGCGGGAAACAAAGGACCTAAGAATGGTCCTGAACGATTTGTAGCGATCACAACTTCACAGCAATGGCCAGGTCGCTGATGTGTTTCACACACTGCAATGTCGCTGGGGAGGTCGCTGTAACGTCACAAAACCGGTGACGTTACAGCGATGTCTTTGCGATGTTGCAGTGTGTAAAGCCACCTTAACTCGATTGCAGCTAACAACTTTGCTCCAGCTTGGAGAGCACCAGGAGGGGTTGTTCATACAAGTCATCATACTTTACATTGTTAGCTTACTGATTTTAATTTATTTTCTTTAATGGCTTCATGACAGCTTCCCATGGTGGTATCAGCAAATTATGGTGGCTCTACTACTTTTATAGAGAACCTATCAGATCCTCTTTGTCCTCCAACCTAGCAGAATTGTATCCTGTATGCCCAAATTCACTCCCTAACCAGCCCTGTAAAAGTCTATTCACTAATATGAATGTTTAAAAAAAATACCTATAAATCTTGCTGTCCGTATGCTAATTAGGTCTGTGACTAGTTGCAGGTGCGTTGTGTTCCCATACTAGTCAACCCTTTTTTCATGTTATCACACCCCTGTGGTAGTAATAACTAGAGATGAGCGAACCGGTCCCGGTTCGGCTCGAGGCGGTTCGCCGAACGGGGGGTCTGGCTCGAGTTCGGCTCGTCGAACGTTCGACGAACCGAACTAGAACCAATAGGCTATAATGGGAGGCAATCACAAACACATAAAAATGCATTATAAATGTACACAAACAGTTAATAAACATTGCCATAACACTTACCGGTCCTCGCGATCCCTTCTGCACTCTGTCTCCTGCCGCTATTCCATCCGATGATCGCTGAATCCTCCCGGTGACCTGCACTGCCAGCAGAGAAGCAGGACCTATCGTGACGTCAAAATAGCCATGTGACCAGTCACGTGGCTATTATCTCATTGGCTACAGACTGGTCACATGACTATGACACGTCATGTAGGACCTGCGAGTGCATCTCTCCGGTACACGGTGCACATATGTGTATCGCCGTGTACCGGCGACATGCTCTAGCACACGGTCGACTCCCCGTTCCGTTAGGGACCGGCTGACACAGCCGGTCATTAACGGAGATCACCGTTGCCATAGCAACGCAGTTAGCGGTGACGTCACCGCTAACCGCGGCTCCGGGAGCACCGTTGCTATGGTAACGCGTCTGTCAGCGTTACCGCTGTTACCGCTAGCAGCCAGCAGTGATCACTCACGGAGTGAAGGCTGCACGCTGCTTCCCGATTGTAGTGAGCATTGTAGTTAGGATGGAGGTTCCCCAGCCCCAAGTGATGCCCCTCACTACAATCGTCACTACTACTACACTAGAAAGAAAGAAGACAGAAGAGCAGGATCGTGGAGGGCTGACAGGGGTAATAAAGATGGAGTCTCTAATGTGTCTGTGTATTTATTTCTATTAAAGTATTTTTTCTCTGTGTGGTGTCTTTTTTTAACCCTTTATTGGAGATTCTTAATGGCCGGGTCAAACGTGCCTGACATTAAGAATCTCTGGCTTAATACTGGCTGGTAAAACAAAGCCAGTATTAACTCATGATTACCCAACAAGCCACCCGGCTCCAGGGCTGTTGGAAGAGTTGGATACAGCGCCAGATGATGGCGCTTCTATGAGAGCGCCATTTTCTGGGACGGCTGCGGACTGAAATCCGCAGCAGAGGCGCCCACAAACCTCGGGCTAACCTGTGCTGCGGATTCCAATCCCCAGCTGCCTAGTTGTACCCGGCTGGACACAAAAATAGGGCGAAGCCCACGTCATTTGTTTTTTAATTATTTCATGAAATAAGTGAAATAATTAAAAAAAACGGGCTTCCCTATATTTTTGGTTCCCAGCCGGGTACAAATAGGCAACTGGGGGTTGGAGGCAGCCCGTGGCTGCCAGCTGTACCTGGCTAGCATACAAAAATATGGCGAAGCCCACGTCATTTTTTTGGTGGGCAAAAAACTTCTGCATGCAGTCCTGGATGGAGTATGCTGAGCCTTGTAGTTCTGCAGCTGCTGTCTGCTCTTCTCCATACAGACAGACAGCAGCTGCAGAACTACAAGGCTCAGCATACTCCATCCAGGACTGTATGCAGAAGTTTTTTGCCCCCTGAAAAAATTATGTGGCTTCGCCATATTTTTGTATGCTAGCCAGGTACAGCAGGCAGGTACGGCTGCCCCAACCCCCAGTTGCCTATTTGTACCCGGCTGGGAACCAAAAATAAAGGGAAGCCCTTTTTTTATTATTTCATGAATTTCATGAAATAATTAGAAAACAAATGACGTAGGCTTTGCCCCATTTTTGTGTCCAGCCAGGTACAACTAGGCAGCTGGGGATTGGAATCCGCAGCACAGGTTGGCCTGAGCTTTCTGGGCCCCACTGCTGCGATTTGCAGTCTGCAGCCGCCTCAGAAAATGGCATTTTCATAGAAGCGCCATCTTCTGGCGCTGTATCCAACTCTTCCAGCACCTGCCTGCTATACCTGGCTAGCATACAAAAATATGGCGAAGCTCACGTCCTTTTTTTGTAGCTTTTTGGCAAAAAAAAAAAAAAATGCTTCCCTGGATTTTCCATTGCCAGTGAAGGTAACACCAAGCAGTGGGGGTTAGCAGCCAGTAGCTGCTTGGATTACCCTTAGCTAGCAATACAAAAAATGCAGTGGGAGCTAACATATATTTTTTTTAATTATTTATTTAAATAACTAAAAATAAAATGGGCTTCCCTGTATTTTGATTGCTGGACATCACAGTGCTGTAAAAATAAATCTTTAAAAAAATGACGTAGCGCTCCGCGGTATTTTTGATTCTCAGCGCAGATAAAGCAGACAGCTATGGGTTGCCACCCCCATCTGCCTGCCGTTACCTTGGTTGGCAATCAAAATACAGGGAAGCCCATTAATTTTTTCTATTTAAAAAATAGTTAAAAAAAAAAATTACGTTGGGTCCCCCCATTTTTGATAGCCAGCTAGGGTAAAGCAGACGGCTGTAGCCTGAAAACCACAGCTGGCAGCTTTACCGTGGTTGGGGATCCAATGTGGAGGTCCCCTCAGGCTCTTTTTTATAATTATTTTATAAATATTAATAATTACACAATAAAAGTAGGGGACCCCCCAAATTGGATCACCAGCCAAGGTAAAGCGGACAGCTGTGGTCTGGTATTCTCAGGGTGGGAAGGTCCATAGTTATTGGGCCTTCACAGCCTAAAAATAGCAGGCCGCAGGCACCCCAGACGTGGCGCATCCACTAGATGCGCCAATCCTGGCGCTTCACCCCAGCTCATCCCGTGCCCTGGTGCAGTGGCAAACGGGGTAATAAATCGGGTTGATACTAGCTGTAAAGTCACCTGAGATCAAGCCCAGCAGTTTGTGATGTCATGGCGTCTATTAGATACCCAACATCATAAACTGTCAGTACTAACAAAAACAAAAAATCGACAAAAGAAATTTATTTGAAAAAACAGTCCCCAAAACATTTCCTCTTTCACCAATTTATTGTAAGAAAAAAAATAAAGGGGTCCCACGACGACTCTGGACCGTCTAGAATATGGGGGGGGAGACACTCAGGGAACGTATCCCCCATTTTCTAGGAGTGCGGACCCTTCATGTGAGGAGTGTGGGTGCAATGAATCTGCACTCACTCTCCCCGGGTCCACAGCAGCAGAGTCCATGTCGTAATGGTTGCTACCAAAGCTGCAATGCCCTGCTCATGAGGTAAGGGCATGCCTAATCAGGAGAACTACTGTAGAGGAAGCTCTGCTCACTGGTATATAGGTGCTCAGAGGTAATAATAGATAAAATTAGTGAGTAACCTCGGCACTCTATATCTCCCAGACTAAGTCAGTAAGTCACAACGGATAGTAATGCAAAATCACTCTTTATTGGTCCGTATTAAGAAAATTTTTTTTTCATAAGCATATATGTTTTTGTCCAAAACAAGTTACAAATGACGTTTCGGCCTGAGCCTTCGTCAGATTGGACTTATCTGCATGTAATCATGAAAAATGACAATAATCAGTATCACATAAGAGTGAGAGAACAATAACATAAACTCGAACAATGTAGAGGTACAATTGGGATGCAGCAAAAAAATTGCAACACAGCAAGAAATGAAACACATGATACAAATGTCATAATACAGTACAAGGACAATATAGTAATGACAAATATGGGGTCAGAGTAGACTTAGACAGCTCTGGTACGAAAGAGATGTCAATCATAAAGTAACATGTGCAGTAGGTGTAGAGCTACACTATGCATGGCAGAGCTAATGGGTAGACCGACCATAGAAAAAGTAGAGAAAAAGTGGAGAAAAAGTGGAGAATAAGTGGAACATAAGAGGAGAAAAAGTGGAGAAAAAGTGGAGAAAAAAGTGGAGAAAAAGTGGAGAAAAAGTGGAGAAAAAGTGGAGAAAAAGTGGAGAAAAAGTGGAGATTAAGAGGAGAAAAAGTGGAGAAAAAGTGGAGAAAAAGTGGAGCATAAGAGGAGAAAAAGTGGAGAAAAAGTGGAGAAAAAGTGGAGAAAAAGTGGAGAAAAAGTGGAGAAAAAGTGGAGCATAAGAGGAGAAAAAGTGGAGAAAAAGTGGAGAAAAAAGTGGAGAAAAAGTGGAGAAAAAGTGGAGATTAAGAGGAGAAAAAGTGGAGCATAAGAGGAGAAAAAGTGGAGAAAAAAGTGGAGAAAACGTGGAGAAAACGTGGAGAAAAAGTGGAGAAAAAGTGGAGAAAAAGTGGAGAAAAAGTGGAGCATAAGAGGAGAAAAAGTGGAGAAAAAGTGGAGAAAAAAGTGGAGAAAAAGTGGAGAAAAAGTGGAGAAAAAGTGGAGAAAAAGTGGAGAAAAAGTGGAGATTAAGAGGAGAAAAAGTGGAGAAAAAGTGGAGAAAAAGTGGAGCATAAGAGGAGAAAAAGTGGAGAAAAAGTGGAGAAAAAGTGGAGAAAAAGTGGAGCATAAGAGGAGAAAAAGTGGAGAAAAAAGTGGAGAAAAAGTGGAGAAAAAGTGGAGCATAAGAGGAGAAAAAGTGGAGAAAAAAGTGGAGAAAAAGTGGAGTAAAAGTGGAGAAAAAATGGAGAAAAAGTGGAGAAAAAGTGGAGATTAAGAGGAGAAAAAGTGGAGAAAAAGTGGAGAAAAAGTGGAGCATAAGAGGAGAAAAAGTGGAGAAAAAAGTGGAGAAAACGTGGAGAAAACGTGGAGGAAAAAGTGGAGAAAAAGTGGAGAAAAAGTGGAGAAAAAGTGGAGCATAAGAGGAGAAAAAGTGGAGAAAAAAGTGGAGAAAACGTGGAGAAAAAGTGGAGCATAAGAGGAGAAAAAGTGGAGATTAAGAGGAGAAAAAGTGGAGAAAAAGTGGAGAAAAAGTGGAGAAAAAGTGGAGAAAAAGTGGAGAAAAAGTGGAGAAAAAGTGGAGCATAAGAGGAGAAAAAGTGGAGAAAAAGTGGAGAAAAAAGTGGAGAAAAAGTGGAGAAAAAGTGGAGAAAAAGTGGAGAAAAAGTGGAGATTAAGAGGAGAAAAAGTGGAGAAAAAGTGGAGAAAAAGTGGAGCATAAGAGGAGAAAAAGTGGAGAAAAAAGTGGAGAAAACGTGGAGAAAACGTGGAGAAAAAGTGGAGAAAAAGTGGAGAAAAAGTGGAGAAAAAGTGGAGCATAAGAGGAGAAAAAGTGGAGAAAAAAGTGGAGAAAACGTGGAGAAAACGTGGAGAAAAAGTGGAGAAAAAGTGGAGAAAAAGTGGAGAAAAAGTGGAGATTAAGAGGAGAAAAAGTGGAGAAAAAGTGGAGAAAAAGTGGAGCATAAGAGGAGAAAAAGTGGAGAAAAAGTGGAGAAAAAGTGGAGAAAAAGTGGAGCATAAGAGGAGAAAAAGTGGAGAAAAAAGTGGAGAAAAAGTGGAGAAAAAGTGGAGCATAAGAGGAGAAAAAGTGGAGAAAAAAGTGGAGAAAAAGTGGAGTAAAAGTGGAGAAAAAATGGAGAAAAAGTGGAGAAAAAGTGGAGATTAAGAGGAGAAAAAGTGGAGAAAAAGTGGAGAAAAAGTGGAGCATAAGAGGAGAAAAAGTGGAGAAAAAAGTGGAGAAAACGTGGAGAAAACGTGGAGGAAAAAGTGGAGAAAAAGTGGAGAAAAAGTGGAGAAAAAGTGGAGAAAAAGTGGAGCATAAGAGGAGAAAAAGTGGAGAAAAAAGTGGAGAAAACGTGGAGAAAAAGTGGAGCATAAGAGGAGAAAAAGTGGAGATTAAGAGGAGAAAAAGTGGAGAAAAAGTGGAGAAAAAGTGGAGAAAAAGTGGAGAAAAAGTGGAGAAAAAGTGGAGCATAAGAGGAGAAAAAGTGGAGAAAAAGTGGAGAAAAAAGTGGAGAAAAAGTGGAGAAAAAGTGGAGAAAAAGTGGAGAAAAAGTGGAGATTAAGAGGAGAAAAAGTGGAGAAAAAGTGGAGAAAAAGTGGAGCATAAGAGGAGAAAAAGTGGAGAAAAAAGTGGAGAAAACGTGGAGAAAACGTGGAGAAAAAGTGGAGAAAAAGTGGAGAAAAAGTGGAGAAAAAGTGGAGCATAAGAGGAGAAAAAGTGGAGAAAAAAGTGGAGAAAACGTGGAGAAAACGTGGAGAAAAAGTGGAGAAAAAGTGGAGAAAAAGTGGAGAAAAAGTGGAGCATAAGAGGAGAAAAAGTGGAGAAAAAAGTGGAGAAAACGTGGAGAAAAAGTGGAGAAAAAGTGGAGAAAAAGTGGAGCATAAGAGGAGAAAAAGTGGAGATTAAGAGGAGAAAAAGTGGAGAAAAAGTGGAGAAAAAGTGGAGAAAAAGTGGAGAAAAAGTGGAGAAAAAGTGGAGCATAAGAGGAGAAAAAGTGGAGAAAAAAGTGGAGAAAAAGTGGAGAAAAAGTGGAGAAAAAGTGGAGATTAAGAGGAGAAAAAGTGGAGCATAAGAGGAGAAAAAGTGGAGAAAAAAGTGGAGAAAAAGTGGAGAAAGTGGAGAAAAAAATGGAGAAAAAGTGGAGAAAAAGTGGAGAAAAAGTGGAGAATAAGAGGAGAAAAAGTGGAGAAAAAGTGGAGAAAAAGTGGAGAATAAGAGGAGAAAAAGTGGAGAATAAGTGGAGAAAAAAATGGAGAAAAAGTGGAGAAAAAGTGGAGAGAAAGTGGAGAAAAAAATGGAGAAAAAGTGGAACACCCTTTGGTACCTTTCATGTGGCACTAAGGGGTGCTTAGCTTTGTATTTAGCCAAAAAAATGAAAAAAAAAATGACATAGGGTTCCCCCTAGTTTTGTAGCCAGCTAGGGTAAAGCAGACGGCTGCAGCCTGCAGACCACAGCTGGCAACCTCACCTTGGCTGGTAATCCAAAACTGAGGGCACCCCACGCTGTTATTTTAAATTAAATAAATAATTAAAAAAAAAAACCACGTAGGGGTCCCCCAAAATTGGATCACCAGCCAAGGTAAAGCAGACAGCTGGGGCCTGATATTCTCAGACTAGGGAGGTCCATGGTTATTGGAATCTCCCCAGCCTAAAAATAGCAGGCCGCAGCCGCCCCAGAAGTGGCGCATCCATTAGATGCGCCAATCCTGGTGCTTCGCCCCAGCTCATCCCGCGCCCTGGTGCGGTGGCAAACGGGGTAATATTTGGGGTTAATACCAGATGTGTAATGTCACCTGGCATCAAGCCCTGGGGTTGGTGAGGTCAGGCGTCTATCAGATACCCGACATCACCAACCCAGTCAGTAATAAAAAAAAATACACGACAAACACATTTTTATTTGAAAAAACACTCCCCAAAACATTCCCTCTTTAACCAATTTATTAGATTGAAAAACAAATCCAGGTCTGGTGTAATCCAAGGGGTTGCCATGACGATGCACACTGTCCCAGTCAATGAAGAGCAGGATGTTCCCCATTGGCTGGGAGAGCAGTGCAGTGACCTGAGCTAACATCAATGGGTCAGCCCAGGTCACTGCAGGGCATGAGAAGTGCTGCTGTCAGTGAGGTACATTACCTGCGCTGATCTCCAGCACACTGACAGCCCCTGTCACTGAGGTCAATGACCGGCGCCTTCACATCAAGTATCGCGAGAGGTCCGTGACGTCACCGCCAGTGTCAGTCTCGGGTCGGAAGCGAGAGGTGATGTGACAAGCGGCGGCCATGGAGGACAGTGACAGCGCTGAGGTCGGGATGGCGGGACTTCATCACCGCAGGTAAGCCGAGCGAGCGAGCGAGCGAGCGAGCGGGCGGGCGGGCGGGCGGGGGGGGGGGGGTGGATGTGTGTGTGTGTGTGTGTTTGTGTATGTGTATGTATGTGTACATGCCGCGGGCAGGAGGGGGTGGAGCGAGCTGAGCGGGAAAGTGTGGGCTTCCTGCACGTAACTAAGATAAACATCGGGTTACTAACCAAAGCGCTTTGCTTGGATACCCGATGTTTATCTTGGTTACCAGCTTGTGGCAGGCTGCCAGCGATGGCTCCTGCTCACTGTAGCTGTAAAAAGCCCTGCTTTTTGCTGCTAGAACCGTTCTCGAACGTATCTAGAACTATCGAGCTTTTAGCAAAAAGCTCGAGTTCTAGTTCGATCTCGAACAGCCCAAAAATCACTCGAGCCGCGAACTGGAGAACCACGAACCACGAACCGCGCTCAACTCTAGTAATAACATGATTTCCATGAGCTGACATCATTACTAGCTCCTAGAAATCTCGCACATGATTGCGTCTCATTCTGGTCACGTTAGCGTGGCTTTGAAACTGGATATACGCTTCCCGGCTTCATTAGGTGCGCTGCGCATGACCAGAAGTTCAGAAGACAGCTAACATACCTGGTCATGTGCAGTGCAAGGCATAATTATGCAGCTGAAATGATCCGCACACACGTGCGAGTTTTCCAAGAACTAGCGGTATTACTTCCATACTTGTTGTAACATGACGACCGCAGGAGCTGACAAGTAGAGCCAAATGCTAACTGTGTGTTTACTACACATCATGTTCCCTCTGTGCCTCCACATAGTTATAGTGCTCCCTCTGTACCTTCTCACCTGTGCCCATTTATAGTTATATGACCTCAATAGTAGTAATGTCCCCCTATGACTCTTTATAATAGTAATAATAATAGTAATAATCTTTTGCTTTCTTATAATAATGCACCCTGTCCTTCTTTAAAATGATACTGCAATCTTCTCCTCTGCTTCCCTATAATATGCATGCCCCCCATTGTTTATAATATTGTCCCACTGTGCCTCTTTATTGTACTAATGCACCCACTGTACCTTATAATAAAGCCCTTCTTTGTGCCTCCATACTACAATACACTGATTGTAGCTCCTTGTTATAATGCCACAATCGGCCTACTTATTACTATGCCCTTATTGTACCTCCTTATAATGCCCTCATTATGCCTTTTAATTGTAGTAATAATGCTTCCCTGTGTAGTGGCCCGGACCAGATTGTGTCTGTTTCTTTAAGTACATTCACTTATATGTAACATTATGTTATATGTTATAAGTAAAACATTTTTCATTTGTTGTGTTCTAGCACCATCTACTGGTGAAAACTGTAAGAATCTGAAGTGTGCATTGGGTGTTATCCCATTGGCCAGTTCTTGGTCACATGGCTAAATAGGTGGAGCTATTCTCCAGCCTCTGTCTAGAAAGAACTGGAATGTTTTTTTTTCTGGCTGAGTCTCCTGTGAGGGCAGACATTATGTGGAGAGTCTCTTCACCACAAGACTCCTACTAGGCCCGAGGCCTAGAATTTCATCATTTCCTGACTTTTACAGCCAATATACTGAAAGCTTCCATCTCTTCAGACAGTAGGGCATACTGATTACAGTCATATGAAAAAGTTTGGGCACCCCTATTAACCCCTTCACGTCCATGGACGGAAAGATCCATCATGGTGCCCTGGTACTTAAAGACCAATGACGGATCTTTCCATCATGGCGGAATCGTGGCACCGGAGGCCCAGTGACTGCGATTGGTTCACAGAAACCGCAGATTCGGGAAGGAAGGGACCTGTACCTGACCTCAGGAGGGGTGGTGCCTCCTCCCCGGACCTATGGAGGCTGTGATTGGCTGACGAATGCCGCTCAACCAATCACAGCCACTGTAATGTTCCAGACATTGAAAGTGGCTGAAACATTGAAATCCAGCCCTGACCAGTGCAGCTGCAGCACTGGCCATTGGCTGGAGCTGGGTGACCTCACTGGATCACCCTCCCCCAGCTCCAGCAGCTCTGATTGGAGAGATCGGCCTTGTGACCAATCTCTCCAATCACAGTGGACCTGTTGCCGTTGACCACCCCCCTCAGCTTCACTTGTCGGTCCCGCAGCATGCCAGCACAGTGAGTGTATACAGTGCAATAGCAGGGCGACAAGCTCCGATCCCATGCTGTTATGTGACCGGAGCATGGGACCCGGAAGTTGCCGCGCTGCCATTGCACTGTATCAAACTGGTGAAAAGCCTCCCGATCCGCCGCCGCCGCCCTCCTCCATCTGCCATTGCTCTCCCCGATCTGCTGTCCGCACCCCCACCTCTCACCCACGTGATCGGCTGCCCGCCCCCTCCCCCTCGTGATCGGCTGCCCGACCCCTCAGCCTCATGATTGGCTGCCCGCTCCCTCACCTCCGTGATGTGCTGCCCGCCATCTCACCTCCGTGATGTGCTGCCCGGTCCCTCCCCCTCGTGATCGGCTGCCCTCCCCCTCCCCTCGTGATCGGCTGCCCGACCCCTCACCTCCGTGATGTGCTGCCCGCCCCCTTACCTCCGTGATGTGCTGCCCGGCCCCTCCCTCTCGTGATCAGCTGCCCTCCCACTCCCCCTCGTGATCGGGTGCTTGACCCCTCCCCCTCGTGATCGGCTGCCCGACCCCTCCCCTTCGTGATCGGCTGCCCGCCCCCTCACCCCCGTGATGTGCCCTTCCTCACCTGCCACTCCGTGATCTGCGCTCCCTCACCTGTCACCCCCATGATGTGCGCTCCCTCACCTGTTACCCCCGTGATGTGCGCTCCCTCACCTGTCACCCCCGTGATGTGTGCCGCTTCACTTGTCACCCCCGTGATGTGCGCTCCCTCACCTGTCATCCCCGTGATGTGCGCTCCCTCACCTGTCACTCCCATGATGTGCGCTCCCTCACCTGTCACCCCCGTGATGTGCGCTCCCTCACCTGTCACCCCCGTGATGTGCGCTCCCTCACCTGTCACCCCTGTGATGTGGGCTTCCTCACCTGTCACCCCCGTGATGTGCGCTCCCTCACCTGTCACCCCCGTGATGTGCGCTCCCTCACCTGTCACCCCCGTGATGTGCGCTCCCTCACCTGTCACCCCCGTGATGTGCGCTCCCTCACCTGTCACCCCCGTGATGTGCGCTCCCTCACCTGTCACCCCCGTGATGTGCACTCCCTCACCTGTCACCCCCGTGATCTGTGCTCCCTCACCTGTCACCCCCGTGATCTGCTGCTCGCTCTCCGCTAACCTGTCTCCCCCGTGATCGGCGCTCCCTCTCCCACCTCTCACCCTCCACGATCTGCTGCCTCCTTCATCTCCTGTGATCCTGCTGCCTAGATCCATCCTGTAAGGTAACTATCCCCAATCTCACCTCCCACTCCCCTACCCCCCATGCCCCCTTACCCCCATCATCTGCCGCTCCTGCATCCACTGCACCCTCTCCCATCCGCCGCCACCCTATCCCAGCCACCGCCGTCTCACATTCACAGATGCTCCTGTCGTGGGCGGGGAGGACGCCGTCGGATGCGCTCGCTAACGCTCGGGTCCAGCGCTGCTGCGGCTGCTGCTCGGTGTCTCGAGCGGTGGGCCGGATCCGGGGACTCGAGCGGCGCTCCTCGCCCGTGAGTGAAAAGGGGTAGTTGGTTTGGGGGATTTAGTCCGTGACGCCACCCACGGGTTGTAGTGAAGATAGGCACTACCGCTGCTGGTAACGAGGATCCCGGGAGCGATGGTAGGGAGCAGCTGGGATGTTGGTTTCCCCCCTCCGTGGGTAGGGGTCGGTGGTCCCGGGGCCCGGTGGTGTGACGGGGAGGCAGGGTTGGTGAGGTGCAGGGTTACAGGGGCAGCGCGGTGCGGTGCCGGATGGCACGGGCGTACTCACTCAGCAAGAGATGCACAAAGTAAACCAAACGGCTGGATGGATGGGTCCCGCAGCTGGCTGCTGTGTCTCTCCCCGGACAGGTGATGGCGGCTGTCTTTCCCTGCACCTTAGTGTACTGTCTTGACTACGATGGGTTCCCAATGGTAGTCCGCTCCCCGGTGTATGGGTGCCGGAGGAGCCCGTTTGCCCGCAGGCGCTGGCCCTTGGGTCTCTAGCCTTAGGCGGTAGCTGTTTACCCTCATGGTGTGGGCGGTTGCCTTCTAACGGGTCTTTGGCTGTTAGGAAACCCCTGGGGTTCCTGTCACACTCGGATTTGACTGTTGACGGCGGCTCCAAGCCTAGCCGGGGTCCGATGGCCCTGCCTGTGTGTGCCGGCTTCACTTCGCTCCCCGGTCGGTACCGGAGGGCCATCGCCCGTCCCCAGTCCTACAGTTCCGCGTTGATTCACTACTCCTGCAGACGGCCACCACCATCGGCCAACCTTGTTGTCAGTGCCTGGGCCACAAACCCAGACACTCTCCACTTTACTCCTCAACTGTCACTTTTCCCGCCTCCAGGCCTGTGAACTCCTCGGTGGGCAGGGACAACCGCTTGGCTCCGCCCCACCTGGTGTGGACATCAGACCCTGGAGGGAGGCAACAAGGATTTTCTGTTTGGCTAATGTTACTGTCTAGTGGGGGTGGGGGTGTGCGTGTGTTATCTGTGACGACCTGGCTAGTCAAGGGCGCCACACTCCCTTTATATGCCGCTGCCCCCCCATCTGCCGCCCCCCCCATCTGCTGCCCCCCCCATCTGCTGCCCCCCCATCTGCCGCCCCCCCATCTGCCGCTGTTCTGATGCATCCTGTAAGTATTGTTCGTGGCTCTATTCTAACTATCCCCAATCGCATCTCCCACTCCCTCCCCCCCCTCCTCCACCCGCTTGCCGCCAAGTGCTGATCAGCTACGTGATTGGCTGATCAGGTACGTATATGTTGCTCAAGTTTTTGCTTTTTTTTGTGCACCCCAAATAAAAAAAAAGACAAAACTTGAACAATTAGGTACCTGATAAGCAATCGTCCTGCAGTCGTACTCTACTTTGGACAGGACTTCTTTTTTCCATCCCACCTAGTCCCCCCCCTTTTTGCAGAACATCCGTGCGTTCGTCCTGATTTTTTCTTTTTATGCCATGGGGGTTTAGTTTCCAAAATGGGGTCACATGTGGGGGAACTCCATTGTTTCGGCACCTCAGGGGGTCTCCAAACACAACATGGAATGCGCTAATTATTCCAGACAATTTTGCAATTGAAAAGTCAAATGACGCTCCTTACATTCCGAGCCCTGCTGTGCGCCCAAACATTTGATTTCCACCACATATGAGGCATCTGTGTACTCAGGAGAAATTGCATCATACATTTTATGGTGCAATTTTTCCTGATACCCTTGTGAAAAAAAAGCTACCTGGTTGAAGTAACAATTTTGTGGTAAAATTTTTTTTTTTTATTTTCACGGCTCAACTTTATTAACTTTTGTGAAGCCCACAAAGGTTCAAAATGCTCAATAAACATCTAGATAAATTCCATGAGGGGTCTAGTTTCCAAAATGGGGTCAAATGTGGGGAGCTCCACTGTTTCGGCACCTCAGGGGCTCTCCAAATGCAACATGGTGCGGTTAACGATTCCAGCTAATTTTCTGTTCAAAAAGTCAAATGACGCTCCTTCCCTTCCGAATCCTGCCGTGCGCCCAAACAGTAGTTTTTCGCCACATATGAGGTATCTGCGTGCTCAGAAGAAATTGCCCAACAAATTTTGGGGGTTCATTTAATCCTGCTACCCTTGTGAATATGCAATATTTGAGGCTAAATTAACATTTTTGTTGCAAAATGTAAAATGTTCATGTTTTCCTTCCACATTGCTTTAGTTACTGTGAAGCACCTAAAGGGTTAATAACCTTCTTGAATGTGGTTTTGAGTAGCCTGAGGGGTGCTGTTTTTGGAATGGTGTCACGTTTGGGTGTTTTGTATCATGTAGACCTTTCAAAATCGCTTCAAATGTGATGTGGTCCCTAAAAAAAGTGGCTTTGTAAATTTTGTTGTAAAAATGAGAAATTGCTCATAAACTTTAAACCCCTATAACTTCCTTAATTTTTTTTTCCCCCAAAATTGTTCTGATGTAAAGTAGACATGTGGGAAATGTTATTTATTAATTATTTTGTGTCATATGTCTCGTTGGTTTTAGAGCATAAAAATTAAAAGTTTGAAAATTACAAAATTTTCGTGAAATTTCCGTTTTTTTCACAAAGAAACACAAAAAATATTGGCCTAAATTTACCACTAACATTAAGCCCAATATGTCACGAAAAAACAATCTCAGAATCACCGGGATCCGTTAAAGCGTTCCAGAATTATAACCTCACTAGAAGGTGGCCCGATTCTACGCATCGGGTATTCTAGAATTTACGTATTGTGTAGTTAATTAATGTATGATTTTTGTTATATATATATGTATAGATGTTGTTGTGTGTAGTTACCAAGTGTTTGTGTAGGGCGCTGTACATGTTCTGGGTGTTGTCTGGGTGTGGCGGGGGGTGAGAGCGGTGTTGTTTGTGTGTTGCGTTGTGTGTATTGTGTTGTTTGTGGAGCGCTGTGTGTCTGTAGCGTTGTGTGTGTGTGTTTTGGTGGGAGGTATGTTTTGTGCAATGTGTGTGTTGTGCGGTATGTGCGTATATTTGTGTGTGCCGCGCTGTTTGTGTGTTGGGTGTTGTGTGTGTGCGGCGTTGTCTGTGTGTGTGGGTGTCTGTGTAGGGTGGTGTTTGTGGTTCCCAGTGTGTGTGTGTGGTGTGTTGTGCAGTGCGTGTGTGGCGGTGTGTGTGTGTTTTGGGGGGAGGTGTGCACCCCCCATCGTGCTCCATCCCCCATGCTGCGCACCCCCCATCGTGCTCCATCCCCCATGCTGCGCACCCCCATCGTGCTTCATCCCCCATGCTGCGCACCCCCCATCGTGCTCCATCCCCCATGCTGCGCACCCCCCCATCTTGCTCCATCCCCCATGCTGCGCACTCCCCATCGTGCTCCATCCCCCATGCTGCGCGCTCCCCATCGTGCTCCATCCCCCATGCTGCGCATTCCCCATTGTGCTCCATCCACCATGCTGCGCACTCCCAAACGTGCTCCATCCCCCATGCTGCGCACTCCCAAACGTGCTCCATCCCCCATGCTGCGAACTCCCCATCGTGCTCCATCCCCCATCGTGCTCCATCCCCCATGCTGCGCACCCCCCATCGTGCTCCATCCTCCATGCTGAGCACTCCCCATCATGCTCCATCCCCCATGCTGTGCACTCCCCATTGTGCTCCATCCCCCATGCTGTGCACCCCCCATCGTGCTCCACAGTCACACATCAGACAGTATACACGCACACATGTGATCGCATACACTCACACCCCACTTCTGCCTGTGCCCTCCTGTGTGCGGTCCCAGCAGCTGTGCTGCACGCCGTGCTCCTCTGCCTTCTGCCGACACGCACACACCCGATCACATACACGCACACACCCGATCGCATACACGCACACACCCGATCGCACACACGCACATACACATTGACGATATTGCACATACGTGCTCACACTCACAACATTCAGAGATACCACATGCTTCTGGCCATGTGATCTTCTGGCAGGTCCTGGAAGGTCACTGCACGCACAGTATCGCCGCCGAGAAGCAAGCGATATCACTGGAAGTTGTGAGTGTGTGGATGCGACTTGATGTGTGTGTGAGGTGTGTGTGAGAGTGTGATCTGATGTGTGTGTGTCTGTTCTTATGTGTGTGTGTGTGTGTGTTCCGCTGCTGCAGGACCTTGATGCGCTCACCTGGGAGCCGGTGTACGCTGGTAACCATGCTACACAATATTACTCAATGTGTACCATGGTTACCAGCGTACCCCGCCTCCCGCTCGCACGGGAGCCCACACCAGCGTACGCCGGCAACCCCAGCAATGCGAGGGTATGTGTCGGCTGGGTTGCCGGCGTACACTGATGTGGGCTCCCGGGGGTACAGCACTCACCTGGGAGTCGGTGCTCCGTGTCGTTTCGGGGAATGTGTGCGGGGGGCGGGGCCAGAGCGAGCGTGCAATGCATGAGGGGGCGGGGCATGGCCGAGTTGCCAATTGCTGTAGGGGGCCGGGGCGAGAGGCCAATCCGTGTGGGGGGCGGAGCCTGGGCGAGTGGCCAATCCGTGCGGGGGGCGGAGCCGAGGTGAGGCGAGCGGCCAATCCGTGCGGGGGGGCTGAGGCGAGGCGAGCGGCCAATGAGACGCTTGTCGCGGTAAGGACAGAATTTTGGAGCAAGACAGACAGACAGATATACAGACAGACAGAATAAGGCAATTATATATATAGATAAAGTGACACTGGTCAAAATTGCAAAAAATGGCCTGGTCTTTAGGGTCAAAATAGGCTTGGGGCTGAAGGGGTTAATGTTAACCTTTTTTCTTTATAACAATTTGGGTTTTTGCAACAGCTATTTCAGTTTCATATATCTAATAACTGATGGACTGAGTAATATTTCTGGATTGAATTGAGGTTTATTGTACTAACAGAAAATGTGCAATCTGCATTTAAACAAAATTTGACCGATGCCACCCTTATCAATTTCTTGATTTGAACACTCCTAACTACTTTTTACTGCCTTACTAAAGCACTAAATTGGTTTTGTAACCTAATTAAGCTTTGCCCTTCATAGGCAGGTGTATCCAATCATGAGAAAAGGTATTTAAGGTGGCCTCTTTCAAGTTGATCTCCTATTTGAATCTCCTATGAAGAGTGGCATCATGGGCTCCTCAAAACAACTCTCAAATGATCTGAAAACAAAGATTATTCAACATAGTTCAGGGGAAGGATACAAAATGTTGTCTCAGAGATTTAATCTGTCACTTTCCTCTGTGAGGAACATAGTAAGGAAATGGAAGAACACAGGTACAGTTCTTGTTAAGTCCAGAAGTGGCAGGCCAAGAAAAATAACAGAAAGGCAGAGAAGAAGAATGGTGAGAACAGTCAAGAACAATCCACAGACCACCTCCAAAGACCTGCAGCTTCATCTTGATGCAGATGGTGTCAATGTGCATCAGTCAACAATACAGCGCACGTTGCACAAGTTGAAGCTGTATGGGAGAGTGATGCGAAAGAAGCCGTTTCTGCAAGCACGCCACAAACAGTCGCCCGAGGTATGCAAAAGCACATTTGGACAAGCCAGTTACATTTTTGAAGAAGGTCCTGTGGACTGATGAAACAAAGATTGAGTTGTTTGGTCATACAAAAAGGCATGGAGGCAAAAAAACACGGCATTCAAAGAAAAGCACTTGCTACCCACAGTAAAATTTTGTGAAAGTTCCATCATGCTTTGGGGCTGTGTGGCCAATGCCGTCACCGGGAATCTTGTTAAAGTTGAGGGTCGCATGGATTCAACTCAGTATCAGCAGATTCTTGACAATAATGTGCAAGAATCAGTGACGAAGTTGAAGTTACGCAGGGGATGGATATTTCAGCTAGACAATGATCCAAAACACCACTCCAAATCTACTCAGGCATTCATGCAGAGGAACAATTACAATGTTCTGGAATGGCCATCCCACTCCCCAGACCTGAATACCATTGAAAATCTGTGGGATGATTTGAAGCGTGCTGTCCATGCTCGGCGACCATCAAACCTAACTGAACTGGAATTGTTTTGTAAACAAGAATGGTCAAATATACCTTCATCCAGGATCCAAGAACTCATTCAAAGCTACAGGAAGCGACTAGAGGCTGTTATTTTTGCAAAAGGAGGATCTACAAAATATTAATGTCACTTTTATGTTGAGGTGCCCATACTTTTGCACCGGTCAAATTTTGTTTAAATGCGGATTACACATTTTCTGTTAGTACAATAAACCTCATTTCAATCCAGAAATATTACTCAGTCCATCAGTTATTAGATATATGACACTGAAATAGCTGTTGCAAAAACCCAAATTGTTATAACGAAAAAGATTAACATTAATAGGGGTGCCCAAACTTTTTCATAATGCCACCACTGTGCCCGCCACATAATGCCACCACTGTGCCCCCCACATAATAATGCCTCCACTGTGCCCCCACATAATAATGCCACCACTGTGACTCCACATAATAATGTCACCACTGTGCCCTCACATAGTAATGCCACCACTGTACCCCCACATAATTATGCCACCACTGTGCCTCCACATAATGCCACCACTGTGCCCCCCACATAGTAATGTCACCTCTGTGCCCCCACATGGTAATAATGCCACCACTGTGCCTCCACCTAATAATGCCACCATTGTGCCCCCCACATAGTAATGTGACCTCTGTGCCCCCACATGGTAATAATGCCACCACTGTGCCCCCCACATAGCAATGCCACCACTGTGCGCTCACATAATAATGTCACCACTGTGCTTCCCACATATTAATGCCACCACTGTGCCTCCACATAATAATGCCACCACTGTGCCTCCACATAATAATGCCACCACTGTGCCTTCCCATAGTAATGCCACCACTTTGCCCTCACATAATAATGTCCCCACTGTGCCCCCCACATAGTAATGTCACCACTGTGCCCCCACATGGTAATAATGCCACCATTGTGCCTCCACATAATAATGCCACCACTGTGCCCTCACATAATGCCACCACTGTGCCTCCACATAATGCCACCACTGTGCCCCCCACATAGTAATGTCACCTCTGTGCCCCCACATGGTAATAATGCCACCACTGTGCCTCCACCTAATAATGCCACCATTGTGCCCCCCACATAGTAATGTGACCTCTGTGCCCCCACATGGTAATAATGCCACCACTGTGCCCCCCACATAGTAATGCCACCACTGTGCGCTCACATAATAATGTCACCACTGTGCTTCCCACATAATAATGCCACCACTGTGCCTCCACATAATAATGCCACCACTGTGCCTCCACATAATAATGCCACCACTGTGCCTCCACATAATAATGCCACCACTGTGCCTCCACATAATGCCACCACTGTGCCCTCCCATAGTAATGCCACCACTTTGCCCTCACATAATAATGTCCCCACTGTGCCCCCCACATAGTAATGTCACCACTGTGCCCCCACATGGTAATAATGCCACCATTGTGCCTCCACATAATAATGCCACCACTGTGCCCTCACATAATGCCACCACTGTGCCTCCCACATATTAATGCCACCACTGTGACCCTCACATAATAATGCCACCACTGTGCCCCCCCACATAGTAATGCCACCACTGTGCCCTCACATAATAATGTCACCACTGTGCCCCGCACATAGTAATGCCACCACTGTGCCCTCACATAATGTCACCACTGTGCCTCCCACATAATAATGCCATCACTGTGCCTCCACATAATAATGCCACCACTGTGCCCCCCACATATTAATGCCACCACTGTGCCCCCACATAATAATGCCACCACGGTGCCCTTTACATGGTAAAATGCCTCTAAATTGTAACATTTTCCCCTAGAAAATATTAATGACCTCTGTAAGTGCCCTAGAAAAGTGCCCACATATTGTTCCTAGAAAGTAATAGAGCCCCCAGTGTGCCTTTGACGGTCACAATACCCTGACTGTCCCTATAACAATAATGGTTCCTAAGTGTCCACTTAACATTTAATAAGGTCCCTCCCATGTACAATTCGTCTATACACAGTATGAAGCCCTTATACCTCCCCTATACACAGTATGATGTTTCCATGGCTCCCCTATACACAATATGATACCTCTACACCTCCCCTATACACAGTATGATGGCCCTATAGCGCCATACAGACACCTGCGTACAGCCGTATACACATACACACCCCTGCGTACAGCCGTATACACATACACACCTCTGCGTACAGCCGTATACACATACACACCTCTGCGTACAGCCGTATACACATACACACACCTGCGAACAGCCGTATACACATACACACACCTGTGTACAGCCGTACACAGCCGTATACACATACAGACACCTGCGTACAGCCATATACACATACACACCCCTGCGTACAGCTGTATACACATACACACCTCTGTGTACAGCCGTATACACATACACACCTCTGCGTACAGCCGTATACACATACACACACCTGCGAACAGCCGTATACACATGCACACACCTGTGTACAGCCGTATACACATACAAACACCTGAGTACAGCCGTATACACATACACACACCTGCGTACAGCCGTATACACATACACACACCTGCGTACAGCCATATACACACACATATATACAGACACATATACAGATATAGTCACACAGAAGCGTATACATATTTGAAAACATTCACATACAAATAATCACACACATAGGCAGACACAATCCTATACACACACACATACTGGGGGTGCTTTTTACTTTTGATGATTGTTGGACACTTCTTCTCTCCCAATCAGCCACAGACTTGTTGCATGGTAAATCCCTGTAGGCTAAAGGACCTGTGGTGATGTCACGCCCATGTGATCAGAAGGGGCGGGGCCTCAGCAACACAGCTCATAACAGAAAGAAACTCCAGGTGTCCTGGAGTTCTTTATAATAGAAAAGGGGGTCTGAGGTAAGACCTCCAGATGGAGGGTGCAGGGGGAGAGGGAGGGAACATGGCCATGCCCACTAACAAAGCCGGTCACGCCCACTGCCCAGGCAGCTCCTAGCCACTGGGATGTAGACGCAACCCTTGTCTGATGCTCCTCGGCTGGATGGAGGCCTGTGCACTGCGAGCGGCCGGGTCTCCTGTACTATGCGGCCGGTCAGCACTGTCTGCGCCTGTCAGTGTACCCGGCCACATCACAGTACAAGAGACACGGCCGCGCGCAATTCACTGTGCGCGGCCTAGTGTGTTATAATGACATTATGCAGCAGGCAGCCGGCCCTCTACAATAGTTGGGAGAGCAGCTTGGGGGGCCCCCCGCCCCTGCCCGGCGCTGAGCGATGACGTCACCACGCTGGGACTCTGTGTCCTGCGTGAGCGCTATTATCAGCAGCAGTGAAAGGAGATCGTGTCTCCTCCACACTGCTGCAGAGGTTAACTATATCATCGCGCTGTGCACGCTGATATAGATAATGGTATGGCACCCACTGCCCCCCTGCTAGCTATGCTACTGCTCCTGCTGTATTAAAGCAACTGTTATCCCCAAGACCGTGTCTGTGGACTGTCCATCAGCTGTGGATACTGTGTGGAGGTGGATAGCTGGGAACATCAGGGCCTTGTAGACCACCCAGGGAACACGGCCCCTGCACCCTCGTGCCAGAACAGCAACTGTGACATATAGAACATTTGAGGTCCTCTGTCCCTGGGCCCTTAGACCTGTACCTGACAAAGAGTAAAAATAACCTAATACTCACCTCACCCTACAAACCAAAAAATGGTGTGCCCCTCCTCACTACAGTCTTTAGCCTGGGGAGGGTGGTGCGATGCAGTCATGTCATCACGAGGCCTGGTGTCTACCATGTAGTGCTGGCCACTTGCAGTCCAAAAACAGCCTGCGTCCTTCCTGTATAAGTGGCAGAGCAGGGAGATGATGTCTCTATGTTTCACTACAATTGTTATCAGTATTCACATCTTGAGGTTGTGGATACTGTTTGTTCTGCAACCATTGCTGCTCTCTGTCATACCATCCCAACTGGCATGTAAGAGATGGCCATTCCCGCCCAGTGTAACATGAATAGAGTTCACCTTGTTCAGTTAAAGTAAGTCCTCGCTCTCACTTGCATATAAATTGGATGAGTGCAATGCGAGAAAAAAATGCATTGCACTAGCACCAATGTTATTCAAGAAGGCAGTGAACATCTGCGAGTTTTTCCTAAACTGTAATTGGCCTGAGGAAAAAAACTGCGATATGCTGTGTATGTCTGCATATACCATACGAGACTTGCCAATGCACGTGAATGGGTGCGAGAAAAAACATTCATATGCCATTCGTTTTTTTTTCTCGCACATATCTAAAATGAAAAAAACAACTAATACGATATAAAGATATAGGTATACAGATGGAAGAAAAATATTAGATAGATAGGTAGATAGGTAATATTCATAGGTTCATAGTGTTTAAGGTTGAAGGTAGACTTAAGTCCATTGAGTTCAACCCATGACTTAACCTAACAGATTTAGAATTTCACAACCCCCCTACATGTTATAAACTTGCACCCTTTACAGCCTTTCATGTATTGGGTATTTCATCTTGAAGGGTATTTAAAGGGTATTTCAACTTGAGTAAGCTAATAAATAAATATTTTGTTAATTTAATAATGATGTGGGGTCCTCCCTATTTTTGATAACTAGAAAAGGTAAAGCAGTCAGCTGAGGACTGACATTATTAGGCTGGGAAGGTCCATGGTTATTGGTCCCATCTTAGTCTAAAAATACCAGCCATCAGCCACCCCAGAAGTGGTGCATCAAATTATTAGATGTGCCAATTCTGGTGCCTATCCTTGGTTCTTTCTGTTGCCATGGTACATTAGCAATCAGTGTAATGGTAGTTGAAGTTTATGTTAATTGTGTAGCGTCAGCTGGCAACAAGCTCTGGTGTTAGTAATGGACTGACCCAGTAAGTGAAAAAAAAACCCACACACACAAAGATACTTTATTTTAAGAAACACACCCTGACTTTTTCTCTGGTTCACCATGAAAGTATTGCACAGTCCAGCGTCAGCTCAAAGCATATAAAGCCTCAGAATGATGCTCCATAGCCTTTGATCGTCAGAATCAGGGAACATCGTGGGATGCGCAGGAATACATCAGAAACTTTGCTTTCTAATAAATTGGTTAAAAGTGACAGTCTCCTGTTTTTATTTCTCTCTTTTTATGTTTTTCATGTTTTCATTTGTGGACTCTGTCAGAATCCCTGGACTACGTCGGACCTGCAATGTTTTTTGTCATAAATTGGTGAATGGAGTGGTTTTTTTTTTTAAATAACGTATTTTTGGGCTTGTTTTTTTTTTTGTTATTGACTGGATTAGTAATGGGGGTGTCTGTTAGACACCTCTCCATTACTAACACCAGGGCTTGATGCCAGCTGACACTACACAGCTGACATGTTTTTTTTACAATAATGAATTATTTATTAAGTTAATCAAGCCTTAAAACCCTTTAGTGCCACATGAAAGGCACTAAAGAGTGCAAGTTTGTAATACGGTATATAGAGGGGTTGTGAAATTGTATATCTGCAGGATATCTATCCTGTGTTTCTATATATCTTTATAATACCTATGTATTTATAATCTACGTATTATATATCAAGTATCTTTCTATCATCTATATCTTTATATAGCACTAGAAGGTGGCCCGATTCTACGCATCGGGTATTCTAGAATTTACGTATTGTGTAGTTCATGTATGATTTTTGTTATATATATATATATAGATGTTGTTGTGTGTAGTTACCAAGTGTTTGTGTAGGGCGCTGTACATGTTCTGGATGTTGTCTGTGTGTGATGGGGGGTGAGAGCGGTGTTGTTTGTGTGTTGCGTTGTTTGTGGAGCGCTGTGTGTCTGTAGCGTTGTGTGTGTGTTGCGCAGTTTGTGTGTGTGTGGTGTGTTTTGGGGGGAGGTATGTTTTGTGCAATGTGCGTGTTGTGCGGTATGTGCGTATATTTGTGTGTGCAGCGTTGTCTGTGTGTGTGGGTGTCTGTGTAGGGCAGTTGTTTGTGGTTCCCAGTGTGTGTGTGTGGTGTGGTGTGTTGTGCAGTGCGCGCGCGTGTGTGTGTTGGGGGGAGGTGTGCACTTCCCATCGTGCTCCATCTCCCATCCTGCGCACTCCCAAACGTGCTCCATCCGCCATGCTGCGCACTCCCAAACGTGCTCCATCCGCCATGCAGCGCACTCCCCATCGTGCTCCATCCCCCATGCTGCGCACTCCCAAACGAGCTCCATCTGCCATGCTGCGCACTCCCCATCGTGCTCCATCTCCCATGCTGCGCACTCCCAAACGTGCTCCATCCGCCATGCTGCGCACTCCCAAACGTGCTCCATCCGCCATGCTGCGCACTCCCAAACGTGCTCCATCCGCCATACTCCGCACTCCCCATCGTGCTGCATCCTCCATGCTGCGCACTCCCAAACGTGCTCCATCCGCCATACTCCGCACTCCCCATCGTGCTGCATCCGCCATGCTGCGCACTCCCAAATGTGCTCCATCCCCCATGCTGCGCACTCCCAAACGTGCTCCATCCGCCATGCTGCGCACTCCCAAACGTGCTCCATCCCCTATGCTGCGCACCCCCCATCGTGCTCCATCTCCCATCCTGCGCACTCCCAAACGTGCTCCATTCGCCATGCTGCGCACTCCCAAACGTGCTCCATCCGCCATGCTGCGCACTCCCCATCGTGCTCCATCCCCCATGCTGCGCACTCCCAAACGTGCTCCATCCGCCATGCTGCGCACTCCCCATCGTGCTCCATCTCCCATGCTGCGCACTCCCAAACGTGCTCCATCCACCATGCTGCGCACTCCCAAACGTGCTCCATCCGCCATGCTGCGCACTCCCAAACGTGCTCCATCCGCCATACTCCGCACTCCCCATCGTGCTGCATCCTCCATGCTGCGCACTCCCAAACGTGCTCCATCTGCCATACTCCGCACTCCCCATCGTGCTGCATCCGCCATGCTGCGCAGTCCCAAACGTGCTCCATCCCCCATGCTGCGCACTCCCAAACGTGCTCCATCCGCCATGCTGCGAACTCCCAAACCTGCTCCATCCCCTATGCTGCGCACCCCCCATCGTGCTCCATCTCCCATCCTGCGCACTCCCAAACGTGCTCCATTCGCCATGCTGCGCACTCCCAAACGTGCGCCATCCGCCATGCTGCGCACTCCCAAACGTGCTCCATCCGCCATGCTGCGCACTCCCCATCGTGCTCCATCCCCCATGCTGCGCACTCCCAAACGTGCTCCATCCGCCATGCTGCGCACTCCCAAACGTGCTCCATCTCCCATGCTGCGCACTCCCAAACGTGCTCCATCCGCCATGCTGCGCACTCCCAAATGTGGTCCATCCGCCATGCTGCGCACTCCCAAACGTGCTCCATCCGCCATACTCCGCACTCCCCATCGTGCTGCATCCTCCATGCTGCGCACTCCCAAACGTGCACCATCCGCCATACTCCGCACTCCCCATCGTGCTGCATCCCCCATGCTGCGCACTCCCAAACGTGCTCCATCCGCAATGCTGCGCACTCCCAAACGTGCTCCATCCGCCATGCTGCGCACTCCCCATCGTGCTCCATCCGCCATGCTGCGCATTTCCAAACATGCTCCATCCGCCATGCTGCGCACTCCCAAACGTGCTCCATCCGCCATGCTGCGCACTCCCAAACGTGCTCCATCCGCCATGCTGCGCACTCCCAAACGTGCTCCATCCGCCATGCTGCGCACTCCCAAACGTGCTCCATCCGCCATGCTGCGCACTCCCAAAGGTGCTCCATCCGCCATGCTGCGCCAGCATCAGCCTCTCCGTCTCCAGCATCAGCCTCTCCGTCTCCAGCATCAGCCTCTCCGTCTCCAGCATCAGCCTCCCCATCCCAGCCTTCCCCAGGTTCAGCCTCTCTCCTCTCAGCCTCCTCCAGCACGCCGTGCTCCTCTGCCGACACTCACAGATCCGATCGCATACACTCACACACACCCACACACACCCACCCGATCGCATACACTCACACACACCCGATCGCATACACTCACACACACCCGATCGCATACACTCACACACACCCGATCGCATACACTCACACACACCCGATCGCATACACTCACACACAAAGACACACACACTGACGATATTGCACATACGCGCTGATACTCACAACATCCGGGGATATCACATGCTTCTGGCCATGTGATCCCCCGGCAGGTCCTGGAAGCTCACAACAGCACAGTATCGCCGCCGAGAAGCAAGCGATATCCCAGGATGTTGTGAGTATTTGGATGCGATGTGATGTGTGAGGTGTGTGTGAGTGTGATCTGATTTGTGTATGTGTATGTGTATGTGTGTGTGTGTGTGTGTGTGTGTGTGTGTGTGTGCGTGTGTGTATGTTCCGCAGCTGCAGGACCTTGATGTGTGGATGCGATGTGATGTGTGTGTGAGGTGTGTGTGAGAGTGAGTGTGAGCCGGTGTACACTGGTAACTATGATACACATCGGGTAACTAAGGGACCTTAGTTACCCGATGTGTATAATGGTTACCAGCTTTCACGGCCTCCGTCAAGATCCCAGCATCGCAAGGTTATGTCTGGCGCTGCCGGGATCCTGACGGAGCCGGTGTAGAAGCAAGCGATATCCCAGCATGTTGTGATGTGTAAGGTGTGTGTGAGAGTGAGTGTGAGAGTGAGTGTGATCTGATGTGTGTGTGTGTACTCACCTGGGAATCGGAGCTCCGTGTCAGTTGGGCCAGAGCGAGCGTGCATTGCGTGAGGGGGGCGGGGCCTGCAGAGAGCCGGGGCGAGAGGCCAATCCGTGTGGGGGGGGGGGCCATGGCGAGCCCAGCGGCCAATCAGCTTTGTGTCACCGTAAGGACACAATTTCGGAGCATGACAGACAGACAGACAGACAGATAGACAGACAGATAGACAGACAGACAGACAGACAGACAGAATAAGGCAATTATATATATAGATTGCTTAAAATGATGTATGAGTTATTATAGTATGTAAAAGATTACCGTATGATAAAACACATTGCATACAGATGGCATACGCAAGTTATATGGATGCCAGGCAAGAAAAAAGTCGCACACTCTCAGAGCACTCGCATAACAGAGTGACATTGTCAGGATACTTGTCCCACTATTCTGGATGTGTATCGGAGAGATTATTTATACGCTAATTGGAGCGAGGCCTTCTGGTAAGTATAGTTCAGTTAAAAGTTTAGTCCTTGTAAAGCTACAATCATTTATAACTAGAGTTGAGCGCTTTTCGCGGTTCGAGGTTCTCCAGTTCGCGGCTCGAGTGATTTTCGGGGCTGTTCTAGATCGAACTAGAACTCGAGCTTTTTTGCTAAAGCTCGATAGTTCTAGACACGTTCGAGAACGGTTCTAGCAGCAAAAAAAACAGCTAATTCCTAGCTGGCTTTCCGCTGTAATAGTGTAAGTCCCTCTGTGACTCACACTATTATGACATTTCAGTGTATAGTGTGCGGGAACAGCGCATTCAGATCCCTGCTGTATGTATAATGGCGATCGCCATTTTTTTTTTTTTTTTTCCTTGTCTTCCTTCCCTAAGCGCGCGCGTGTAGTGGGGCGGGCCAGCATGTCAGCCAATCCCAGACACACACACAGCTAAGTGGACTTGTAGCCAGAGAAGCAATGGCATGTGTGATAGGATGTCCATGTCACATGTCCCTGCATTATAAAAACGGACATTTTCCTCCAGCACGCCATTATCTGCCTTCTGCGTCCTTGGTGTCAGACATCACTGGCGCAGCTCCTATCGCCGATACTGCTGTATACGCTCCATACACAGCGCTGGACAGCTTAGGGATAGCACTTTCTATCAGTCCTTTTAAGGGCTCGTACCGGCAGGGTCAGAGCCATAGGTGACAGAGTTTAAAACAGACTTTAACAGCTACACAAGATGACAGCGTCTGTGTAGCTAAGGTCAGGGATTTCCTCGCTGCATTTCCCCATTAGGAGGGATAGAAAGGCAGGCTTCCTTTCCTCTACCCAGAGACCCACAACCCTGCCACTGTACCCTCCTGCCCTTTGCACACTCCAACTCATTGTTACTAAGCCATTATACTAGCAAACACTCAGTGAACTTAGTGGCATCCTAAAAGTGGCTGTTGGACTTCTGTATTGCCCCAGTAGTGCAAAGATATTTGCAGCACGTCTGCCTGCATTGCACACTCAAACTCATTGTTACTAAGCCATTATACTAGCAAACACTGAGTGAACTTAGTGGCATCCTAAACGTGGCTGTTGGACTTCTGTATCGTCCCACTAGTGCAAAGATATTTGCAGCACATCTGCCTGCATTGCACACTAAAACTCATTGTTACTAAGCCATTATACTAGCAAACACTGAGTGAACTTAGTGGCATCCTAAACGTGGCTGTTGGACTTCTGTATCGTCCCACAAGTGCAAAGATATTTGCAGCACATCTGCCTGCATTGCACACTAAAACTCATTGTTACTAAGCCATTATACTAGCAAACACTGAGTGAACTTAGTGGCATCCTAAACGTGGCTGTTGGACTTCTGTATCGTCCCACTAGTGCAAAGATATTTGCAGCACATCTGCCTGCATTGCACACTAAAACTCATTGTTACTAAGCCATTATACTAGCAAACACTGAGTGAACTTAGTGGCATCCTAAACGTGGCTGTTGGACTTCTGTATCGTCCCACAAGTGCAAAGATATTTGCAGCACATCTGCCTGCATTGCACACTAAAACTCATTGTTACTAAGCCATTATACTAGCAAACACTGAGTGAACTTAGTGGCATCCTAAACGTGGCTGTTGGACTTCTGTATCGTCCCACAAGTGCAAAGATATTTGCAGCACATCTGCCTGCATTGCACACTAAAACTCATTGTTACTAAGCCATTATACTAGCAAACACTGAGTGAACTTAGTGGCATCCTAAACGTGGCTGTTGGACTTCTGTATCGTCCCACAAGTGCAAAGATATTTGCAGCACATCTGCCTGCATTGCACACTAAAACTCATTGTTACTAAGCCATTATACTAGCAAACACTGAGTGAACTTAGTGGCATCCTAAACGTGGCTGTTGGACTTCTGTATCGTCCCACAAGTGCAAAGATATTTGCAGCACATCTGCCTGCATTGCACACTCAAACTCATTGTTACTAAGCCATTATACTAGCAAACACTGAGTGAACTTAGTGGCATCCTAAACGTGGCTGTTGGACTTCTGTATCGTCCCACAAGTGCAAAGATATTTGCAGCACATCTGCCTGCATTGCACACTAAAACTCATTGTTACTAAGCCATTATACTAGCAAACACTGAGTGAACTTAGTGGCATCCTAAACGTGGCTGTTGGACTTCTGTATCGTCCCACAAGTGCAAAGATATTTGCAGCACATCTGCCTGCATTGCACACTAAAACTCATTGTTACTAAGCCATTATACTAGCAAACACTGAGTGAACTTAGTGGCATCCTAAACGTGGCTGTTGGACTGCTGTATTGCCCCAGTAGTGCAAAGATATTTGCAGCACGTCTGCCTGCATTGCACACTAAAACTCATTGTTACTAAGCCATTATACTAGCAAACACTGAGTGAACTTAGTGGCATCCTAAACGTGGCTGTTGGACTGCTGTATTGCCCCAGCAGTGCAAAGATATTTGCAGCACCTCTGCCTGCATTGCACACTCAAACTCATTGTTACTAAGCCATTATACTAGCAAATACTGAGTGAACTTAGTGGCATCCTAAACGTGGCTATTGGACTTCTGTATAGTCCCACTAGTGCAAAGATATTTGCAGCACGTCTGCCTGCATTGCACACTCAAACTCATTTGTTACTAAGCCATTATACTAGCAAACACTGAGGAAACTTAGTGGCATCCTAAACGTGGCTGTTGGACTTCTGTATTGTTCACTAGTGCAAAGATATTTGCAGCATGTCTGCCTGCATTGCACACTCAAACTCATAGTTACTAAGCCATTATACTAGCAAACACTGAGGAAACGTAGTGGCATCCTAAACGTGGCTGTTGGACTTCTGTATTGTCCCACTAGTGCAAAGATATTTGCAGCACGTCTGCCTGCATTGCACACTCAAACTCATTGAGACTAAGCCATTATACTAGCAAACACTGAGGAAACTTAGTGGCATCCTAAACGTGGCTGTTGGACTTCTGTATTGCCCCAGTAGTGCAAAGATATTTGCAGCACGTCTGCCTGCATTGCACACTAAAACTCATTGTTACTAAGCCATTATACTAGCAAACACTGAGTGAACTTAGTGGCATCCTAAACGTGGCTATTGGACTTCTGTATAGTCCCACTAGTGCAAAGATATTTGCAGCACGTCTGCCTGCATTGCACACTCAAACTCATTGTTACTTACTAAGACATTATAATACAAAAATTGAGTAAACTTAGTGGCATACAAGAAGTGGCTGTTGTACTCCATTAGTGCCCCACTGGTGCAAATCTATGTGCAGCACCTCTGCATGACACCCTCCTGCTCTGTTTTTAATAAGCTATAATGATAGCAAAAAATACTGCCATTTAGTGGCATCATAGAACTGGATGTTGTATTCCATTATTGTCCCACTGGTGCCAAGCTATTTCTAGCACCTCTGCATGACACCCTCATGCACATTTTCCTACGCTAATGTTATAGCAAACTCAGGGAATTCATTGCTGCATTTGATAATTCGGAGGGATAGAAAGTGAGGCTTCCTTTAGCTTTTCCTTCTGTTCATAGACAGCATCTCCAAGTCCACACCCGAAGAGCAATTTCTCCTCCACGTGTAAGTGTGGAGAGGCAGCTAGTGCGCATGCGTGTGCCGATTTACCCCAGCTGCAGCCTAACTACAGTGTTTCGCCTAGTGAGTATGCTCAGCCTGACTGTGCCATTCCTGACGCTAAAGGCTGCTTTACACCAGACAATCTATCGTGCGATAGATCGTCGGGGTCACGGTTTTTGTGACGCACATCCGGCATCGCTGGCGATGCCGGCCTGTGTGACACCTCCTAGCGACGCAGTATCGCTCACAAATCGTGAGTCGTGTACTGCTCGCTAGGTTCCATAATATCGTTTAATTTAGTTGTTCATCGTTTCCGGGGTAGCACACGTCGCTCCATGTGACACCCCGGGAACGATGAACAGCAGCTCACCTGCGTCCCCGCCGCCGGCTATGTGAAGGAAGGAGCTGGGCGGGATGTTTACATCCCGCTCATCTCCGCCCCTCCGCTTCCATTGGCCGGCGGCCGTGTGACGTCGCTGTGACGCCGAACGTCCCTCCCACTCCAGGAAGTGGACGTTCGCCGCCCACAGCGAGGTCGCACGAGAGGTAAGTATGTGTGACGGGGGTTACTGACTTTGTGCGACACGGGCAGCGATTTGCCCGTGACGCAAAAAGGACGGGGGCGGGTACGATTGATTGTGAAATCGCACAATCGGTCGTACCATGTAAAGCAGCCTTTAGTCTTCATTTCGGGATACAGCGCATGCTCCCACACTTAGTGTGAAAAGCCTCTTTGCACAGGTACTTGCATTCCGTGCCGGGTCTAAGTCCTGTTTTGTGCCGAGACACCATGCTAAAGCTGATAGTCTTTTTTCAGAGACTCTATTTCATGCAACTGACCATGCTCAGGCACTTACTGCATCAGAAACTAGGTCCGGTAATGAACTCTTTGGCCCTGCCCCTGATGTGGGGGGGCCTATATAGACCACAGGGCATCAGGTGTCCTGACGATGTGGCCAGGCCACTCCCAAATGGCTTGCAGAGGCTCGCCCCTATGACTTGTCACCTCATTATTGATGGTCAGACGATGACTGGTGAGGTGTTTGTGTCGTGGCAGCCATGAGGTCATTATTGAAGTTGCGGTTCCAAATAGGACGCTAGTTATGCCACTCATGACGTATCACTCTGCTTTTGTCTCCAGGAGGTGCATTGTGGTCCACCCTGGTTTGGGGCGGACCCAGGTTATAAAACGGGCTGGAGCCAACAAGGAGGTGCGCAGTCTTCTATTATGCTCCGAAAGAGCACACCTCCATGTGTTGAACCCATTGCGGCTTTAGGCCAGAGGTAGGCAGGGATAGGGCGTCGATGCAGGCCGCCACCACAGTTGGTAACGCAGAACGGTTAAGACCAGCTCCTGTCCTACAAGTCCTGCTTGTGCAGCCCAGTGGCATTAACAGGCCTGCTGCTGCTGATGCGCCTGCTGTCCACAGGTGTGGCCCCAATGCACACGGTCAGCATACTGAATGGCCTCTGTGATGTTAATGACTCACCCACCCCAGGGCTATGGGACACCCGGTGCCGGGCCGGACTAGTCCGGTGGTAGTCAGTGGTGGCTGGGCCCGGCTCCGTGGCCCTGGTGGGTGTCAGTTGAATATGTGGCTTGCTTGTTAATGGTTGTGTTCGTGACGCCACCTGTGGCATGCGGCTATTAAGCCGCCGCTGCTGTGTGAGGCCTCCGGGATGATGATATAGCAGCTATGGTGGTACTGCTCCCCACAGGTGGAGCAATGCCCGGGGCACAGTTGGTGCTTGTGAAAGTCTATGGTGCTGTGTGACTAACACGGTGCAGGGCCGACAGGCGAGGAAAGAACCAGGCACAAACAACAGTCTCTTTACCTTTTCCTCTTTTACTCTGGGAACAGTCCAGTCCTGGGAGACCGTTACAGGTGGTGATGGGGATCCGGTCGGCCTGGAAGTACTTGGGGTGATCTTTCTGGCCAGCTGAGTATGAGGCCTACTCCTGTACCTTTCTTGGTGATGATAGGACCCTGCTTCTCTGAATCCAGCAATGGCCCTCTTCGCTGCTGGGACCAATAGCACGTCCCTTCCCTCTGTAGGTGGCTGCGCAGGCCCACTCCCTGGTGCTTCTCCGCTGGGGTCCACACCGGGCCCTGATGCTGCAGCTGTACCTTGGATGTGTCTGGGCCAGGGGCTTGCAGCTCCCCTGCCCTTCGGATTCGGCTACCAGGGACGGATTTTATACCCTGGCAACCACAGACTCCGATGTCCGAGTCTCTCTGCTGCCTCTCAGCTACTCCTGCTTCTCTGGGCCAAACTGCTCCAGCTCTAGGCCCCAGATTCACAGGACAGCTCACTCTGTGTCTGTTCACTTCTGCTGCTCCCTACAGACCAACCAACTCCTCCCCCAGGTCAGGCTTAAGGAAGCTCCCTGAAACTTCAGGTTCAGAGCTCCCCCTACTGGCCTGAGGGAGAAACTGCGGTGGATGTTAACTTACTGGCCAGTAGATTTCCCCATTACCTCCAGGCTCAGCATTAACCCTCAGGAGGGCAATGCCGTTGTGGCGACCAGGTCCTAGGGCGCCACATTAACAGGGAGTTCCTGGGCTGGGTGGGCGTGTGGACCCTGTGACGCTAACAGGGCTCACAGTCTCAAGATCCGAGTGGCGTCTAACTCGGTTCAGGCAACTATTAGTTTCATAGCCACACAGATCTGTATCCTCCACCTAACCTTCCAGTTGCCAACCTCTCCTTTTCCATCTGGGAGCACGGTGGACATTGACTGCTGATGGGGATATATACCTTTCTGTTTCTTTTCTTATTAATTTTCGTTATATAGCGGTAACATAGTATATACCACCTTATCCAAATCTGCCAGTCCCACCGTAACAGATGGTGTTTCTTCATCAAATGTTACTTTTGCTTAACCACCAAACACACGGACAAAAACTTTTTTCCCCTTTCCAACACACCTGTTCCCCTTTCCACCAGCATTTGTCCTTTTTCAACTCATTTGGTATATGACCAAAAGTGCAACTCTGCAGGGACACCGTACTCAACGCCATCTCAGCACAGCAGCCAGCCCTCGGTCCCTCAGATGTGGACAAGTAAAAGACCATTTCCTCCTATCCATGACAAAGCGTTGAGATTCACTCTGTGCAGCACTGGTGTTTACTGATAAAAGCAGATCTAAGAATCCGTACCACCTTCTGCAGATACTCCTGTACACGTGCGTCCCTTTCTATGGCAGGAATTATTTCGCCAAATTTTGTCTTGTACCAGGGATCTAACAGTGTGGCAACCCAGTAGTTAGCATTACTTCGAATTCGTACAATCCGAGGGTCATGTTGTAGGTAGTGCAGCAGGAAGGCGCTCATGTGTCTTGTGCATCCAGGAGGACCAAGTCCTTGGTGTGTTGGTGGCAGAGAGGTGAGAATCGTGCCTCCTTACTCTGCCCTCTCCCCACAACCTCGCACAACCGAAATGTGAGCAAGCTCTCACTCATCTGCTGAGTCTTCCATGCCCATCACCAGTTCGTCCTCCATTTCTTCATGGGCTCCTGCACCTTCCTCAACAATTTTTGCTGATACTATGCGCCCTTGTTAATCCCTCTCCCCCACCATCCCTTGACTTCCGCCTAGGTGCCGCTCACCGTCTGGACCTTGTAGATCTTATTATCCCTTCTGCATATGACTTCTCCTGTACTTCCTCCCCTTCCTCTTGGACCAACACCTGACTCCAAATAATGCATACAGTGTGCTCCATCTTGTAGATGACCAGAATTGTCACGCTGAGAATGGCATCGCCAGTGCTAATGATCTTCGTCGATATTTGTAAACTGTGTAGAAGGGTGCATAGGTCCTTAATCTGACACCACTCCAGCAGCGTGATCTGCACCACCTCTGGATCAAGTTAGCCCAGGGTATACGTCATACCGTATTTCAGCAGGGCTCTGCGGTGCTGCCACAGACGCTGAAACATGTGCAGATTCAAATTCCTGCGTGTCGGAACATCGCATTTCAGGCGTTTAACCGCCAGACTTCAGGAGCGATGAAAGTTGTTGAGCTGCTGGGTGCGAAGGATGAAAGTGAGCACATAGCAGCGTGCCCGCTGCACAAGGCCATGTAGGCCGGGATGGTATTTTAAAAATTGCTGGAGAATCAGATTCAACACGTGAGCCATACAAGGCACGTGTGTCACATTGCCCTGACGAAGGGCCGCAGACAGGTTTGCATCATTGCCGCACACGGCTGTTAAGTCACCAACGTAGTCCACTCAATCAATTTGTACTCCGGTCGCCAGGTGACAACGTGTTCCTTTCGTGCATAGTGCTGATGATGGGAAAGGAGTCGATGCCTGCGGCGCAGGTGGACGCAGGTTATGGTCACCCACTGGGTTGCGTTACCTTGACAGATACAGAACCACAGGCTGAATGTAGGTGGTGGGTATCTCACAGATGAAGTACCATCATTCAGCTACAACCAATGGGAAGACACAACACCCTTTTTTAGGCCCCTCCTGTCTGCAGACCACTGCCAGACAAAGCTATGAACCTCTTGTTACTGTTACCCCCAGTTCAGTTTTATGAGTTTGTGTGCTTGTTACCTGACTACTTTTCCTGCTTGCTGTTTATGTACCTCGTTGGCCGATCCGCATTTCACCTCTGCTTGTTTTCTGATTAAGTCCTGGCCATCCCATTCTGTTCCTCTTCCTCAATTAATGTTTTTGACCCTGCATGACTACTATTCTCTGGAACTGCAGCCTTCCACAGGTATTGATCAACTTGGGCCCTGTGTAATTCCAAATCACTGTATAGGGGTTAAAGGGTTTCAGGGTTCTGGGTGTCCAGCTTGGTGAGTGGCTTGCCTCTAGCCTATCCTTTACAGCCCATCTGAGTGTGTCGATCCAGGCAGGCGTTACACTGTGCCCTCTGCAGAAGGCCATGTAGGCCGGGATAGTGTTTTAAAAATTGCTGGACAACCAGGTTCAACACGTGATCCATACAAGGCACGTGTGTCACATTGCCCTGAAGAAGGGTCGCAGACTGGTTTGCATCATTGGTGCACCCGACCTAACCTGACTGCTGGTTGAGTGTAGACAACCATTGATGAAACTCGGTCTCACTCTCCAGAGCTAACCGTCCACAGTTCCTCAGCGGTGTCTCACATTTCCCCTACATTTCAAAGTAAACATTTGACCGCCTGATGGCCTTGAGCTCTGCTGCCAGCATAGTAAGGAGGTGTGTGGGATTCCTTGGGCGCAGTTACAAGGAAGGGTGGCCTGACCACACAGGGTTTGGGCTGAGGTGGAGGACCCACACGAGGTTAAGGAGGCAGAAGCAGTGGAGGAACTTGTACATACAGAGGAAGGATTGACACACAAGTCGTGGTGATGGCAAGACTTGTACAGCAAACCCTTCTCCATCTCTCACCATAGTTACCCAGTGCCCAGTCAGCAACATGTAACTCTCCTGTCCATGCTTACTGGTCCAAGTATCTGTGGTGAAATGCACCCTGTCACACACAGAGTTTCTCAAGGCATCGGTGAGGTTGTGTGCGACCTGCTGTGGTAGCGCGGGCACGCTTTTCTTGGAGAAGGAGTGACGACTGGCCATCGGCTCTTGGGGCACTGCAATGGGCATAAGGTCTTGAAAATCCTCGGTCTCAAAAGGGTGTAAAGGCAGCCTTTTTGTTGCCAACAAGTTGCAGATGATGAAACTCAACCTCTTAGGCATGTCATGCACTTCGAAAATCATGTAAGACACAGCGAGGGGACTCCAACCACAGTCTCCCTCGTTGCCACTAATTGGACCACACACACCCCACTTGACTGGCATCAGTTGACCCCCCTTTTGAAAAAGAAAAAGATGCTTTGCATGAAGCACTCTCAAAAATATGCGTGCCTTTCCCATCCCCTGGATGACCCAGGGGAAGAAAAGTCCTCTGAGAGCCATGACTTGTTCATCTTGGTTCTTTTAGAAACACAGCGAGGGGACTCCAACCACAGTCTCCCTCGTTTCCACTAATTGGGCCACACACACCCCACTTGACTGGCATCAGTTGATCCCCCTTTTCAAAATGAAACAGATGCTTTGCATGAAGCACTCTCAAAAATACGCGTGCCTTTCGCCTCCCCTGGATGACCCAGGGGAAGAAAAGTCCTCTGAGAGCCATGACTTGTTCATCTTGGTTCTTTTAGAAACTCAGCGAGGGGACTCCAACCACAGTCTCTCTCGTTGCCACTAATTGGGCCACACACACCCCACTTGACTCGCATCAGTTGACCCCCCTTTTGAAAAAGAAAAAGATGCTTTGCATGAAGCACTCTCAAAAATACGCGTGCCTTTCACATCCCCTGGATGACCCAGGGGAAGAAAAGTCCTCTGAGAGCCATGATTTGTTCATCTTGGTTCTTTTAGAAACACAGCGAGGGGACTCCAACCACAGTCTCCCTCGTTGCCACTAATTGGGCCACACACACCCCACTTGACTGGCATCAGTTGACCCCCCTTTTGAAAAAGAAAAAGATGCTTTGCATGAAGCACTCTCAAAAATGCGCGTGCCTTTCCCGTCCCTTGGATGACCCAGGGGAAGAAAAGTCCTCTGAGAGCCATGACTTGTTCATCTTGGTTCTTTTAGAAACACAGCGAGGGGACTCCAACCACAGTCTCCCTCGTTTCCACTAATTGGGCCACACCCCCCCCACTTGACTGGCATCACTTGATCCCCCTTTTCAAAATGAAACAGATGCTTTGCATGAAGCACTCTCAAAAATACGCGTGCCTTTCCCGTCCCCTGGCTGACCCAGGGGAAGAAAAGTCCTCTGAGAGCCATGTCCACATTGTCAGTGGACAGACACGTGTGCTTATCTGCCAGCAGACCCCCAGCAGCACTGAAGACAGGTTCCGAGAGAACGTTGGCTGCAGGACACGACAAGATCCCCAAGGCGTACGTGGCAAGCTCAGGCAATTTATCCAGATTGGAAGCCTAAAATGAGCAGGGCTCAAGTTGCACAGTAATGGCATCGATGTTTCCTTGCATATACTCATATATCTGTGTCTCCTCCTCTTTTTTCTTGTCCAGCTCTTTTGTTCGACGAACCGAACTCGAACGGGACCTCCGTTCGGCGAACCGACCTCGAGCCGAACCGTGACCGGTTCGCTCATCTCTATTTATAACTCCTGATTAAGACCTGGTTCAGATGAGTATATTAATATTTTTTGATTTTCATCCATATTGCCATTCATCTGCCATCTATGTGTCAATCGTCTGTTTGTATTTTACATCCATATTGCATTTGTATTGCATCTGATCTTCACAGTCATACATATAAAATGCTCGTTTGAACACTCAACCTTAAAAAGGCAATCATTATGTCTCCTAAGATTTTAATTCAGCTGGGCCCCCAATAGGTAAAAATCAGAGGTCCATATTTAAATTTGCAAAACAGGCGGCTCTCTAATCACATCCTCAGCTCTTCAAATTCTTCTTCTCCACAAATGATCTTAATGAGGGCTAGGGGGAATCTGCTGTACAATAAATTGAGAATCTTGCCTTATGGAGCAGAATGCTGCATCTTAGAGGAGGCAAGGAGGACAAATAAGAGCTGACAACCGTAAATTCTTCTACAGCTTTAGCTGAGAGAAAGCATTGGCTGCTACTTTAAAAACTTGCCCAGAGCTTCCTTAAGAACTCCCCCCGCCACCTCCTAAAGTCTCATCACTACCCAGACTGCTGCGATCCTACTCTGGAGAGACATGGCGGTGGGGGCGCGGAAGGCTGCATGTAAGATACTGCTGCTGAGAAGGGTCAAGCCTTTGATATCCTCCGGTTTCTCCCTTGTACCAAGTAAAATGGTGAGAAGTAAAGTAATGTTGTACAGTGGATATCGAACGTCTTCACACCCTTGTTAAATTACCTGTTTTTTATCATATAAAAAAATTGTCCCAAGAAAATTAATTTAAGAACATTTTCCACCTTTATTGTTACCTATAATCTGCACAAATCCTCTGAGAAACAATCCAAATTCATTATGATTGGGAAAAGAAAAATAACAAAGATAAAATTTTGTGGCTACATAAGTTTGAAAATAAACTGAAATCTCTTCGGGTGGAAAAAGGAAAACAAAGAATTGAAAATATGTGCTTGCATAAATATGTACACCCTTAAACTAATACAGTACTTTGTAGAAATACCCTTTGAATTTATGATAGCATTCAGTCTTTTTATGTAGGAGTCTTTCATCATGGCAAGTCCAAAGTTGGCAATCTTTACCCATCCTTGCCCATTCTTACTTGCAATAGCGCTCCAAATCTGTCAGATTATGAGGGAATCACCTGTGTACAACGTCCTCTTTAGGCCACCAACAGATTTTCAATTGGATTCAGGTTTAGGCGGGCTTTGCACGCTGCAACATCGGTAACAATGTGTTACCGATGCTGCAGCAATAGTCCCGCCCCCGTCGCACGTGCAATAACTAGTGAAAGCTGCCGTAGCGATTATTATCGCTACGGTAGTTTCACACGCACATACCTGCCGTGCGACTTCCCTCTGGCTGGCGACCCGCCTCCTTCCTAAGGGGGCGGGTCGTGCGGTGTCACAGCGACGTCACACGGCAGGCGGCCAATTGAAGTGGAGGGGCGGAGATGAGCAGGATGTAAACATCCCGCCCACTTCCGTCCTTCTCATTGCAGCCGGCGGCAGGTAAGGTGAAGTTCCGCGCTCCTGCGGCTTTACACACAGCGATGTGTGCTGCCGCAGGAACGAGGAACAACATCGCACCTGTCGCTGCACCGGCATTATGGAAATGTCGGAGGCTGCAGCGATGATACGATAACGACGCTTTTGCGCTCGTTCATCGTATCAAAAAGGATTTGCACGTTGCGATATCGACTGCGATGCCGGATGTACGTCACTTTCGATTTGACCCCATCGGCATCGCACGTGCAATGTCGCAACGTGCAAAGCCGCCCTTAGACTCTGGCTGGGCCATTCCAAACCTTTGATCTATTTCTGGAGGAGCCGTTCTTAATTTGGAGGTATGCTTAGGGTTATTGTCATGCTGAAAGGTAAAAGTAATCTTCATCTTTAGCTTTTTAGCATATACCTGAAGGTTTTGATGCAAAATTGACTGATATTTGGAATGGTTTATGAATAATTTCTCCCACTTTGACTAAATGCCACATGGAGAGTTTTACAAACTTAGCCAACTGTCAGACTACAGATTCTGACACTCCTCCCAATAACTTCTCTGGTCTCTGTGATCAACGCAGGCAGATTCGGCGTCGACCTGCAGAGTGGTAATGTGCCACCCCCGTGCCAGCAGCTGGGCTGCTCGGATCCGGATCCGCATGCGGCCTCTCAAATGAAGGTGGTATTTACAGGGGATTGTGTTAGAGTTCGTGACGCCACCCATGGTATGTGGTAATTTGGAGAACCACCGCTACAGTTGGGAGTACCCGGGGGTGATGGAGTGGGGCAGCCAGGTATTGGAATCCTCCACGGGTAGGGGGAATGCCCCAGGACTCGGTGATGGTGTTTGGAGAGTTCTGTGGGGAGTGAAGGGGTCACTTGCATACTCACTCTGGATAAACTAAAGTTATGGATACCGCTGCCGCTGAGGGGAGCTAGTTCGGGTCCCGTCCCCAATGGTGCTTTCTGGTGATCCGTGACCTGCCTCCTGGCACTAAGTTTACTTCTCTGTTGGTTCCGGTAGTATGGAACTTGCCGGGTCCCACTCCCCACTATGGCTAAGTGTGGGAGCTTGCGCTCAGGGTTCACGATTGGGATTTTCTGGACCGTTTTTATGGAAAGTCCTATCCCCCTCGTTGCACTAGTACCCCGATTTTGGAGCAGGTGGAGAGCGGATCTTGAAGGTTCCATTCTTGTCGGGTAAATTGTCAGGTTGCCTGAAGCTACTCCCTGACCTAGGGTCCACATACCCCGTCGTGCCCTGGTCCCAGCCCGGTGATGGTGCAAGGCCGCCGGCTGTCCTCCTCGACAGTTCCGGGCCCCTTGCCACGATCCCCTGTGACCGGGGGTCTAGCTCCTCTAGGTCCAGACCACCGTCTGCTACCTAGATGGCTTCCTAAGAGCCCTGCTCCTGACCTCCTCTCTCTTTCACTTCCAACACCCTTCTCCTCTCTCCTCCGTGTCCAAGTGGGTGGTCCTATTCCACTCAGACCATCCACTGGTATGTCTGGTGGGTGTGGTGCAGAGTGTACCTAGGATTTTAATTAGCTGATGTAGGCAACACCATGTAGTTGGGGACCCATAACCAAGAAGGATGTGGATATTGCACGGGAGGGCAGATTGTACAATACCCTGTAACGACCTGATAGTCCAGGGGTGTCACAGTAACTCATAAACAGCCTAGCAAGATTTTATCTCTGCTGGTCTGCTTATTAGGCCACAGTCACAGTTGCAAGTGACTTGCGCAAGTCTCACATCACATCACCCAGCACAGTCACATACTCTCCTGACAGGAACGGGTCAGCTGCAAGTATTTCTATGCTGCTCCTGTCCGGAGAGTGTGCCGCCATGCCAGGTGATGCGATGCGAGACTCGCGGAAGTCACTTCAAAATGTGACTCCGGCCTTGGTCCCCTTTGATCACATGTTATGCTCAAAGGAGACATCTGCTCCCCTCCTATATATGCTGAATAGATCCTTCCACCTATGCCAGCTATAGTTTATCTTAGCTAGTCTGGTGTTTTGATCCAGGCTATCTGGTGGTTTTTATACTTGGTTGGTGAGTGCGGTTGTGGAGTTAATCCTTGTTGCCTTCTTGTTGTTACCTTCCAACTGTTGCTTTACTCCTGAGTCTCTCATTGTCTATTCCTATGTGTGCAGTGAGTCAGAGTTTTGGATTTCCCTTGTCTGTCTTTATCTGTTTTCTGCCACACTCCTGCCCCATATTTCCCTTGTGGGAGGGGGATATCAGAGTAGAACTGGTAAGGAGGATAGTCAGAAATTGGACTCAGACATCTCCACCATCAGGAGCAACCCTATGGTTAGGCATAGCCTAGGGTCCCCTAGCATGAGAGACAGCATAGTAGCCCCTGCCACTGCTATCATAGAATCAAAGAATGATAGAGTTGGAAGGGACCTCAAGGGCCATCGGGTCCAACCCCCTGCGAGTGCAGGCTTTCCTAAATCATCCCAGCTATAAGTTTATCCAGTTTCCGCTTAAAGATTTCCATTGATGGAGAGCTCACCACCTCCCGTGGTAGCCTGTTCCACTCCTTGACTGCCCTCACTGTCAGAAAGTTTTTCCTAATGTCTAATCTGAATCTCCTTCCCTTAAGTTTCATCCCCTTGCTTCTTGTATTTCCTTGTGCTAATGAGAATTGGGTAGTTCCCTCTGCACTGTGACTACCTTTCAGATATTTGTAGACCGCTATTAAGTCTTCTCTCAGCCTTCTCTTTTTCAAACTAAACATTCCTCGTTCTTTTAGCCGTTCTTAATATGACATGGTTTGCAGACCTTCTACCATCTTGGTTGCTCTTTTCTGGACTTGCTATAATATATCAATGTCTTTCTTGAATTGGGGTGCCCAAGACTGTACACTGTATTCCAAGTGTGGTCTGACCAGGGCAGAGTATCGGGGAATAATTACCTCTCTTGATCTAGATTCAATGCTTGTCTTGAAACATCCCAGAATTTTCTTTGCCTTTTTAGCTGCAGCTCCGCATTGTTGGCTCATGTTTAATCTGGGATCCATTATTATACCCAAGTCCTTTTCCTCGGTGCTATCATCTAGTTCTATTCCTCCCATACTATATATGCTTTTTCCATTTCTTTTACCTAGATCTAGGACTTTGCATTTGTCACTGTTAAACACCATTATTTGAGTGTGTCTACATGCTTTTGAATACACTCTGTCCTCTCTAGTGTTGGTTACTTCTCCTATCTTAGTATCATCTGCAAATTTTATGAGTTTCCCAATAATTCTGTTATCCAGATCCATTTATAAAGATATTAAACAGCACTGGCCCCAGGACAGATCCTTGCGGCACACCACTTTTGACTTTCCTTCAGGTTGATGTGTATCCATTTAGTATTACTCATTGTGCCCGATCATTAAGCCAGTTGTGAATCCATCTAACTGATTTGTTTGTCATTCCGTAGTTGATCATTTTTTCAATGAGGAGGTCATGTGATACTTTATTAAATGCCTTACTGAAGTCAAGGTATACTATATCCACAGCATTCCCCTGGTCCAACTATTTAGGGACTTTGTTGTAGAAGGAAATCAGGTTGGTCTGACAAGATTTATATGTCATAAAGCCATGCTGGCTTTGGTTGATTAATGCCTTCCCATCCAGGTACCTAAGTAAATGTTCTTTGACAATTTGCTCGAAGATTTTTCCTGCAATAGAGGTCAGGCTTACTGGCCTGTAATTCCCTGGATCCTCCTTTTCCCCCTTTTTTATAGATAGGAACCACATTTGCCCTTTTCCAATCTAGAGGGACCTATCCTGTTTCCCATGACTTATTGAAGATTAATGCAAGCGGTTCTATTAGGACTCTAGGGTGTAAATCGTCTGGACCCGGGGACTTGGTTTCCTTTAACTTGCCTAAATGTTCTCATATCAATTATTTGGTTATTGTCAACTTGGACTCCTCCTGACCATCACTTCTATCATGATTATTATTGATGCTTGCATTAGTTTTTTGGGAGAAGACAGATACAAAATACGAATTTAGTATCTCCACCTGCTGTTCCCCCTTGTTGACTGTTTCCCCTTTTTGATTCTGCAGGACTCCTATGGTCTCCTTCACTTTTCCTTTGCTTTTAACATACCCCCAATATCCTTTTACCTTACTCTTGGCCTCTTTTGAAAGCCTCAATTCGTGTTCGGCCTTAGCTCCTTTGACACTTTATTAAACCAAAAAAGAAGATATAGATCCATATCTATTTAGCTAAACACTGAAAAGTGCAGATCCCACCATATTAAGCATATATAGAACCGAAAAAAGGGGTATTCTGCAAGTATGAATATTCAATAATCCATAAAGCATCCATCATAGTCAGAAAATGTATCAAATTTTATTCCATCATATTTACAGTACAAAGTTTATTAAATGCTGGTGCACACAGAATTTAAAAAAACCCCTACCCCATAAAAACATTCACAGAAAAAACTGGTGCGCTGTGGAACAGTCATAATCTCAATTTAGATATTAGTACGCCATATATGTGTATGGATTCCTGGGTATCAATAAATATAGACAAATCTGATAATATCACAACACCAAAGTAAAGTGCAAATGCGGCTCACAAGATTATACATTCACCTTTGAACCATATTGTAAACAGGTCTGCAACCCAAAACGTATGAATAAACACAATCATAAGGTTAATATATTTCCCAATATTTACGACAATGCATCATTCAAGGGAAGGGATCACAGCATTTCAGAAATAATGTATATCAACCTAGTGCCAAGAGAAATGGGCTTCCGTTAGAGCTGGAAGGTATCAGGAAGGTGCAGTTGTAAACCCAGATGGCGGACCACAGCGCCCAGCACCTCGACGCGCGTTTCGCCTCTCGCTTCGTCAGGAGGTCCCTGACGAAGCGAGAGGCGAAACGCGCGTCGAGGTGCTGGGCGCTGTGGTCCGCCATCTGGGTTTACAACTGCACCTTCCTGATACCTTCCAGCTCCAACGGAAGCCCATTTTCTCTTGGCACTAGGTTGATATACATTATTTCTGAAATGCTGTGATCCCTTCCCTTGAATGATGCATTGTCGTAAATATTGGGAAATATATTAACCTTATGATTGTGTTTATTCATATGTTTTGGGTTGCAGACCTGTTTACAATATGGTTCAAAGGTGAATGTATAATCTTGTGAGTCGCATTTGCACTTTACTTTGGTGTTGTGATATTATCAGATTTGTCTATATTTATTGATACCCAGGAATCCATACACATATATGGCGTACTAATATCTAAATTGAGATTATGACTGTTCCACAGCGCACCAGTTTTTTCTGTGAATGTTTTTATGGGGTAGGGTTTTTTTTAAAATTCTGTGTGCACCAGCATTTAATAAACTTTGTACTGTAAATATGATGGAATAAAATTTGATACATTTTCTGACTATGATGGATGCTCCTTTGACACTTGTCTTGCAGAGTATCCAAACTGCCATGTATTCTATCCTAAGGCGGGCTTTGCACATTACGACATCGCAAGCCGATGCTGTGATGTCGAGTGCGATAGTCCCCGCCCCCGTCGTATGTGCGATATTTTGTGATAGCTGCCGTAGCGAACATTATCGCTACGGCAGCTTCACATGCACTCACCTGTCCTGCAACGTCGCTCTGGCCGGCGAACCGCCTCCTTCCTAAGGGGGCGGGCCGTGCGGGGTCGTGCGGCGCCACAGCGACGTCACACGGCAGGCAGCCAATAGCAACGGAGGGGCGGAGATGGGCGGGATGTAAACATCCCGCCCATCTCCTTCCTTCTCATAGCAGCCGGGATGCAGGTAAGGTGATGTTCCTCGCTCCTGCGGCTTTACACACAGCGATGTGTGCTGCCGCAGGAACGAGGAACAACATCGTACCTGTCGCAGCACTGGCATTATGGAAATGTCGGAGAATACACCAATGATATGATAACGACACTTTTGCGCTTGTTAATCGTATCAAAAAGGTTTTACACACTACGACATCGCAAGTGACGCCGGATGTGCGTCACTTTCGATTTGACCCCACCGACATCGCACCTGCGATGTCGTAGTGTGCAAAGCAGCCCTAACAGTCACCCTGTGACAATATAGCTGGTCCAACTTTTCACATTTCAGCATGGACCTGGTTGATGGACTAGCAAGACAATTGCAGACCTTGTCTTTTCAGGTGGCTGAATTAAAGGGGGTGGTACAGCAGAAAGGTCAGTCTACCATATCAGAGCTATCTGTCCTGATTGCTGAATCATCTGAACCCAAACTGCCCTCCTGTAAAATTATTCAGTAGAGCGCAGCTGGTTTGTTACTTTTAGGGAGGTGTGGAAGTTATACTTTTGTTTATGTCCCCACTTCTCTGGTAGTGAGGAACAGTAGGTGGGAATTATTGTCTCGCTCTTGAGTGTGGGCCCACAAGAGTGAGCCTTTTCCTTGCACTCTAATTAACTAATTTTTTGATGGTGCATGGGTTTTTCTCAGCACTCGGTCTCATCTGTAATGATCCAGATAAAACATCTTTAGGCGAGTCTATGATCCGTTCATAGCAACAGGGGAAGCGGCTTGCAGAGGATAATTGCGCTGAATTCTGGCACTGGTCCATGGACACACAGTGGAGCAACTCTGTTCTTAAAAGCCAGTTTTTCCAGGAATTGTCTGAGAGCGTAAAGGAGGCATTGCTTATATATGAGACTCCTCCTTGTTTAGAGAGTGCCATGTCTGTGGTAATACATACTGATTGGCTATTTTGGCAGATGTCCCATGAAACTAAAACCTTCGGGAAAGTTGGCCTCACCCAAGCACATACAGCTTGGAGGGACATTCCGTGGAAGGAAAACCTCCACTCCTCCAAAAACAGGTGGAGTTTGTTTTTTATGTAGGAGAAAGAGACACTTTATCAGTGCCTGTCCGTCTGTGCCCAAATTATGGGGTCCATTTTCTCCTATTATCCCCTTTGATAATTAAAAACTTAGAGTTAAAACATAATTTTAGTGGAAAAACTATAATTATTCATTTTCTCAGCCAATGTTATACAATTCTGTGACATATCTCTAGATTTAAAATGCTCCCTACACCCTTAGTGGAATTCTTTGAAACGTACAGTTTCTCAAATGGATTCACTGGTGGAGTTTTATGCTGTTTTGGTATTTCAGGGGCTCTGCCTATGTGACATAGCGCTCTTCACTTTATTCTAGCAAAAATTTGTGCTCCAAAATTCAAATGGTTGTCCATCACCTCTGAGCCGTTTTGTGTGCCCAAACAAAGTTTCTATATGAAAGAGGAAAGAAGGAAGCGCTGTGAAGGACCTTAGTAAATTGGACTCTAGCAAAAATACCAAGAGCGCTCACCTGGGGGGGTTGCACACCCTTGTACAACAGTGGTGAATTGTGAAACAAAGTAGGACAATAATCCAGCCAGACACTGACAATTCCCCTGTCTGTTTTTCTGTGGGCGTGTCCTTTAGAAGGTCATGTGACCGGTCACATGGGATCGCATCACCACAGGTCATAGTGCAGTGCCCTGAACCCATCAGGGCACTACTCTTCCTGCTCTCTCTTTGACTGGTTACAATCTGGTTCCGACCCTATAATTCCACTGAAACTGCCCTGACCAAAGTCACTAACGACCTACTAACCGCAAAAGCCAAGCAACACTACTCTGTCCACCTCCTGGACCTGTCCTCTGCCTTTGACACAGTAGACCACTCCCTTCTACTACAAATTCTCTCGTTTCTGGGCATCACAGACTTGGTGCTATTTTGGATCTCCTCATACTTAACTAATCGAACTTTCAACATCTCCCAGACTCACACCACTTTCTCATCTCGTCCCCTATCTGTCGGGGTCCCCCTATGTTCAGTTCTTGGACCCCTGCTCTTCTCCATTTACACCTTCAGCCTGGGACAGCTCATAGAGTCCCACGGCTTTCAGTATCATCTCTATGCTGATGATACGCAGATCTACCTCTCTGGACCTGACATCACCTCCCTATTAACCAGAATCCCACAATGTCTGTCTGCTATTTCATCCTTTTTCCCTGCTCGATTCCTAAAACTGAACATGGACAAAACAGAAATCATTGTCTTTCCTCCTCCTCATTCAACCCCCCCACCTGACATATCCATCAATGTCAATGGCTGCTCACTTTCCCCAGTGCCACGTACTCGCTGCCTGGGAGTAATCCTAGACTCTGATCTCTCTTTCAAGCCACACATCCAAGCCCTCTTCACCTCCTGCCGCCTCCAACTCAAAAATATTTCCCGGATCCGTACATTTCTTTCTTAAGAAGCTGCAAAAACCCTTGTACATGCCCTTATTATCTCCTGCAACCTCCTGCTCTGTGGCCTCCCTTCTAACAGTCTCGCACCCCTACAATCTATTCTAAACTATGCTGCCCGGTTAATCCACCTGTCCCCCCGCTACTCCCCGACCTCTCCTCTCTGCCAATCTGCCAAACTGGCTTCCCATTGCCCAACGACTCCAGTTCAAAACACTAACCATGACATACAAAGCCATCCACAACCTGTCTCCTCCCTACATCTGTGACCTAGTCTCCTGGTACTTACCTGCACGTAACCTTCGATCCTCACAATATCTCCTTCTCTACTCCCCTCTCATCTCCTCTTCCCACCATTGCATCCAAGATTTCTCCTGTGCCTCCCCCATACTCTGGAATGCTCTGCCTCAACACATCAGACTCTCGCCTACCTTGACAAGCTTCAAAAGGAACCTGAAGACCCACCTCTTCCGACAAGCCTACAACCTGCCGTAACCCTCAGTCTGATACAGCACCGCACAATCAGCTCTACCCTAACCAACTGTATCCTCACCTATCCCTTGTAGACTGTGAGCCCTCGCGGGCAGGGACCTCTATCCTCCTGTGCCTGTCTGTGTCTTGTATTGTTTATGATTATTGTACTTGTTGCTATTATGTACACCCCTTTCACATGTAAAGCGCCATGGAATTGATGGCGCTATAATAATAAATAATAATAATAATACTACTAGGTGCTGCATCCTGAACCGGATGCAGGGCCTACTCCCAGGGACCTGGAAACCCAGTGCCAGTACCAACAACAACAACACACCTAACATCCCCAGTTCCCCGTTCCCCATTAGGGATGACTGAGTAGTCCCAGACCCAATGGATGGTCGCCTAGAGGTAGAGCCAGTCCAGTCCACTAGAAGCCAACCCGGTGGGGGTGGGGGGGAACAGACACAGACAGATACTCAAGAAGGGAAGTCCCGTACTGACAGTGAAAGGGAAGGACGTGTCCCAGACGGGGTCCTGTAACGGTGACCCAGGTAGCAAGAAGAGTGGTTGCCAGGGATGGTACAGCCAGGTATCTCTGGAACCAGAGCACCGACGGGGCACAGGGCCCTAGGTCAGGCGACAGCTTCACGCGACTTGACAAACACCTGCACAGTGAGGAGACCTTCACGGACCTCACTGACCCAAAGAATCCGGGGGCACCAGCAGTAAAGATTGAACCAGGGACCGGAATAGAACACCGACCCTACATGGTTCGCACTGCCCGTCATACGGACAAGAGACTGCGAAAAGACCATAAGGGACCCACAAACACTCCAGGCTACGAGGTCCCAACCACAAGTGAGAGGTGCTGGGGAAAGAGACTACCAGGTCACCACACCGTCACTGGGACGAAAGGGACCAGGGGTCTGAACCAGTCATCCTCGAAACCACCATTCCACCTGGCAGTGAGTAAACAAAAGTTGCATTGCATCCCCACGGTGTGGTCTCCCTTCTTTCGGCGACGGAACCCTTCATCCATTCCCTGGGGCCCCAGCCCTACTTACGGAGGGCCTACCATCCCGCCTGCCACCACCACCAGCCCCAGGGGTAATAGACTGTGCAGCGGCGGTTCCATCACCATAACTGCAGCCCGCAAGTGGCGTCACAATACAAACTCTTTCACTCTCCTCTATATGCCCCCCTTTTTTAAAAGCGTCCCAAGGGTCATGGAACCGAGCATCGGCCATTAAACAACCATGACACATCATCCCAGTACATATACAGCCCGGGACCGAGTACCCCATAGCCCTGGGTGGCACAGCTTTTTTTTGGTGTCACGAACAGGATATGGACTGGACCCATTAACATGACGTGACGTGACGTGCGCCTTATGGACTGTTTTGTGTGCAAACTACCGAGATTTTTATTTTTGTGAAAAGACAACTGCGCCATCAATCTGGTGAAAGTGCACAAAAAAGTGACTCCGTCCCCTGTGAGTGTGCAAGATTGTAAAACCGAATCTAACTGCAGGAGGCCGGAAGAGCCTGCTGCAGAATGCTACCTGGTGCGCTAGGGGGGACAGCAGCTCTGGATCATCACAGAAGCAAACCGGAGAGAGGTGAGATGGCTGCCCCAAGAGATCGGAGATCAGATAGAGCTGGCAACGGGACCGCTGCCTGGCAGTAGGGAGAGGTGGACCGGCTGTGCCTCCGGATGCGGTTACAACTCATCCAGCAAACCGAGGACTGCCGTGCAGAGAACCAGGGGATGATGGCGATGGTGCGAGCCCAGGAGGAATGGGCCTTGCACGAGGAGTGGCGCCAGGAGCAGGTAAGAACTGAAACCTCCTTGGCCCCACCAGTCCCCTTGGCAGCGGAACCTGTACCATCTTTGGCCGCTGACCCGACACGCCACCAGCTCTTTCCCCGGCCCGATCGAACCAGGCTGCAGCAACTTCTCCGGAGGAGAATGATCCAAGTGTCCCATCCATTCAGGCAGGACCAGACCAGGCCGCAACACCTCCATCCATGGCCAGATCGAACCAGGCCGCAGCACCTTCTCAGGAGGAGAAGGACCAAGCTCGACCAGACCAGGCCGTGTCACAAGATGCAGCCTTGGAAGACCTGACAACTGACAGAGGAGTCGCCGGTGGCCAGGCTGGGTGTGCACCCGCAGACGGGGATCCGGAAGCGGACTGTTCAGGTTCGGCGAGCCTGATCTTTGAGCCGGAATGGGGCGTGGCAACTGCTGGGCAATGGGCTGTCGTGGATGAGGAGGTCCACAAAGCCTACCAAGCCACCATCCGTCAGCTGGCTCGGGAGAAAAAAAGCGGGTTACTCGGAGAAAGCAGGTGGAGGCCCGTAACCTCCAAGAGAAGCAAAGCCTGCGCCGAGCCAGCTGGGAGAACCGTGGGGTCTGGTACCAGGGTACCGTGGACCAGGTCGAGCAGAAACAGGGGTGGGGGTTCATCTCTGAGCCCGGACTGCATGCTGGGTTCTTTGTCTCCCGCCGGGATGTGCTGAACTACCTGCGAAAGGGATATCCTGACCATGACCTGCACCCGGGTGACAAGGTCACATATACCCGGCATCATGGAGTACGGGGCTGGTATGCGCTGGACGTGCAGAAAGTCACCATACTGCCAGTCCCCGCTTCCTCCACTCCTGCTTCATTCATGAGTCCCCTGACACTGTGGTAGCTGAACCAGGCTGCTTTTGTTGTTGTTGTTGCTGTTTTATGAAAAATGTTGAAAATGTTGCTTAACCCTGCATAATACCTGAAAGTTAATATAAAAATGGACCACAGTCACAGGACTGGTAGTGACAAGAACTGATATTGTAAATGGTTGCACCAATTGTGGCCATACCAGAGTACAATCCTGCCAGACTCAATAACACCACCACCAGGAGTGGAAAAGGTTGCAGGAAGGGTCTGCGGTACAGTCGGCCGAGACCTGGTCACCATGGAAACCAGTGATCTTCCTCCTAGAGGGTTTTGGGACCAGGACCTTTGGGTGGTGGGTGATGGTGGGTGTGCTCAAAAGTTCGCAGCAGTTCAAGCAATACCTCCCCTATGTGGGAAGCAAGTTAATGTTTTAATGCTTTGAAAAAAAAATGTTTCACCTGTATTACTCTCTTGCAGCCCGAGGACATGCTGTGTTTAACCAAGGGGGAATGTAGTGCTCCTGAACCTATCAGGGCACTACTAAGTACTGCATCCTGAACCGGATGCTGGGCCTACCCCCAGAGACCTGGAAACCCAGTGCCAGTACCAACAACACACCTAACATCCCCAGTTCCCCATTCCCCATTAGGGATGACTGACTAGTCTGGGAGCCAATGGATGGCTGCCTAGAGGTGGAGTCAGTCCAGTCCACTAGAAGGCAGCCTGGTGGGAGGGGATAAAACAGTCTCAGACAGACACTCGAGGAGGGAAGTCCTGAAGTGACAGTGAAAGGGGACGGACGTGTCCCAGACGGGGTCATGTAACGGTGACCCAGGTAGCAAGGAGAGTGGTTGCCAGGGACGGTACAGCCAGGTACCTCTGGAACCAGAGCACCGACGGGGCACAGGGCCCTAGGTCTGGTGACAGCTTCACGCGACTTGACAAACACCTGCACAGTGAGGAGACCTTCACGGACCTCACTGACCCAAAGAATCCGGGGGCACCAGCAGTAAAGATTGAACCAGGGACCGGAATAGAACACCGACCCTAGATGGTTCGCACTGCCCGTCGTACAGACAAGAGACTGCCAAAAGACAGTAAGGGACTCACAAACGCTTCAGGCTACGGGGTCCCAACCACAAGTGAGAGGTGCTGGGAAAAGAGACTACCAGGTCACCACACCGTCACTAGGATGAAAGAAACCAGGGGTCTGAACCAGTCATCCTCGAAACCACCTGTTAGGGCCAGGTGGACGGGCAGACCCAGGAGGTGGATCCACTGGGCCGAACTCCTTGATGATGGTAAGGGGTCCGGTAGCTGGAGCACTACAGGTAGCAGGACAGTCCGTGCACAAGAGTATAATGGAGAAGTCCCTGATGGTAGTCCGGGTGACGAAGCTCAGGTTCGGAAGCCGAGATGATGTCAGGCGGAGTCCGGAACCGTTGGAGCGAGATGACGGGTCACCGCAGGGATCAGAGATGGTACGGACTGTCAGGATGGCAGATAGACAGCGTTCGGGGTTCGGGATTCGGCAGGACCGGATGGCAAGGCAGGATCGGCTCTAGAAGAGAGAGAGGTGAGTATCTCACAGGAACACAAGGAGACCTGACTCCTAGCTTGGGAAACACGAAGAACAGGCCCCGCCCACTTGGACACTAAACCCCTTTATACCCTGTACCTGTGTGCTTCATTTCCTGTCAGTGGACGCTGGCCCTTTAAGAAAGGGTCAATGACCGCGCGCGCGCTCCCTAATGCGCATGCGCGAGTCCCGGGTGCCAGAAGCCAGAGCAGGAAGCGGTGAGGAGGAAGCAGCAGAGCCGGGCTGGGGCTGAGAAACCGACGGGCGCCGGGAGCGGGGACCAGGACGCCTGGGAAGCGCAGGCAATGGGGGCTGGAGACCGGGGAGCGGCGGAGACCGGACAGAAGAACCGGGGAGCGACGCAGGGAAGCCGGGGAGCGTGGCAGGTGAGCCAGGGAGCAGGGCAGGGGACCCGGGGAGCGTGACACCACCATTCCACCTGGCAGTGAGTAAACAAAAGTTGCATTGCATCCCCACGGTGTGGTCTCCCTTCTTTCGGCGACGGAACCCTCCATCCATTCCCTGGGGGCCCCAGCCCTACTTGCGGAGGGCCTACCATCCCACCTGCCACCACCACCAGCCCCAGGGGCAATAGATTGTGCAGCGACAGTTCCATCACCATAACCGCAACCCGCAAGTGGCGACACAATACAAATTCTTTCATTCTCCTCTATATACCCCCTTTTAAAAAGCATCCCCAGGGTCACAGAATCGGGCATCGGCCATTTTACAACCGTGACATAGAATCCCCGTACATATACGGACTGGGACCAAGTACCCCATATCCCTGAGCGGCACACTAGCAGCTCACAGAGGATCATGTACCGGCCAGTGAAGTAGTTGATTTAACCCAGGCTGCTCCTGCCGTTGATCCCCCAAGGGGAATAGATGAATGGAAGGTGGAAAAGAACAAACGGTCCGGCAGAGCGCCAAAAAGGGAGATTTTCTTCTGTCTTTTAAAAGCCTTTATTGAGCATAAACCACAACGTGGCGTCTCAATAGGCAAGCTTTCTTCATCACGTGGATCCACCTGATGAAGATAGCTTGCCTACTGAAATAAAGGCTTTTAAAAAATACTTGTTTTCCCCACTGTACAGTCATTTTATCTATTTTTATTGATATATGTTTTATGTCTGTCTCCTCTGTTGGTGATGCCTTTTTTTCTGCCATTGAAAAACTTTTTATACATTTTCATTCTTGATCTATCTTAATAAGGATTTCTACTTTTGTAATCATTTCTTTGTAAAATATCTGCTGAATGCCCATAACGTGTTATCACGGTATTGCATTGTATTTTTGCTATTTGCAGCACATGATCATGCACTGCCTTAGACATGTACCCAGATCTTCTTTGCCTACCTGTCATCATACCCTTTTCCATGCAATCAATGGTGGTTTCCTTATCTCAAACTATTTATTGAAACAAATGCCAACAACAGTGGTAGGTATACCCCAAAATGTCAATGTTTCAGTAACTTATGTTGTCTTATGCATCAATTACAGTGTGACAACGACGTCTCATGCTTTTTACAAGTCACGATATTGTCTGCTGAGGCATGGCATCCCACTCTTCTTTAAGGGCAGCGCTCAGGTCACTGAGGTTCTGGTGTACAGAGTTACGAGCCTCTACACGGCCACTCAGCTGATCCCAAAAGTTTTCTATGGTATTCAGGTCTGGAGACAGTGCAGCCCACTCCATTTGAGATACCTCAGTCTTCAGTAGCTGTTCCCTAATGATGCAACCTTCATGAGCTGCAGCATTGTCATCCATGAAGATGAAATTAGGCCTGGGTTTTCATGCACAGGCCCAATGATTGGATTAATGATATTATTCAAATAGTAGGGGTTTGTCACTGTACCATTCACAAAGTGTAGGACAGTTCTGAATTGACTAGACATACCTGCCCATACTGTAACACCACCACCATCAAAGGCTCTTCCAGTGATAACAGTGACTGATGCATAGCACTCTCCTTGACGTCTTCAACATCTTTTGAGGCTAACATTTCTTCTCAGTGGGAATCAAATTTCATCAGTGAACAGTGAAACGCCCGCACCGGGGCTTGCAGGGCTCACACGGTCACCAGGCTGGTGGTATTCGAGGTAAGGCTGTGAGTGGCCCGACCCGGCTTCCGTGACCCCCGGCGGGTTTCAATAAAAGGAAAGTCCCAATGTCAGTCCGGTGTTACAAGGGGGATGGAAGGAGGGTAACGGGGTTCCTGGGGAGCTTGCCATCGCTCTCCCCTAGGAAACGGTACGGGACAGGGACGGGGGATGCTTGCAGCGCCACCAGTGGTTTGCGGCCAGGTGTTCAGCTGTCTCTCTCCGGGGCAGGTGTTACGAGCAGGCAGATGGGATCGCTCCCCATGGGTGGAGGTTTATGAGACCCAGGGTAACAGTCCTCAGGGACACCGGGGGCATAGGGCGGCGGCATTACTCACACCAGTCACGGAGTGCGGTTCCAGCTGGTCCTCGCTGCCTGTAGCCTTTGGTCGGTCCCAGGCAGGTAGGAGGAAGGGGGGTCTGGTGAGGTGTCCTGGGGGTTTCTCCCTTTCGTGTGCGTTAGTGCCATCCCTGTGGCATGGAGCATCTTGGGAACTCGCCGCCTCTCTGTCTCTCTCATCCCGGTAGCGGACACCACCAACCGCCACCGGGTACAACTTTCTCCAGGGATCCCCAGTCCTCAGCTTCATTCCCTTCCTCTAGGTGTTATCAGCCCTGGTCTCGTGGCATCTCCTCAACAGGAGCTGTCCTGTGGACGTCTGCACTCTTCTGCAGCCTCTGACTTTCTGCTAAACGTTCTGTGTTCTGCACTAAACTCACTCCTATTCAGGCCCCCCTCCTCTTGAGTTGTCATGGAAACCTGCCTGTGTGCAGCCACCTGCTCATTAAGGAGACAGGATGAGTCATAGGCTCAAAACTACATGCTGCAAAAGCTATTAACTCCTTCCTGCCAGTGTGATGTGAGTGTGTGTGTGGACTTCATTCCTCTTTCTGGGAAAAAAATGGGGTAACATTTAATACCCTGTAACGACCCAGTTGCAGGGGCGTTACAAACAGCACTGAGGCCCACTGGTCCGTTGTCTAGCAAGACGATAATGCCTGTGCCTGGTGGTGTGGTTAGGTACCCTTGCAGACTATCTAGCATGCAGACCATACTGATGTAAACAGTTTTTTAATGGTCTGATGTGATACTTGTGTGCCTCTCACCTTCCTTAAATGTGCTTGGATTTGTGTGGCATTCATCATTCGATTCCAAAGGGCATTGTTCATAATGAATCAGTCATCAGTGTGGGATGTGGACATCCACTTCTAATCCTTTCTGTGATTCTTCCAGGCTCTCTGTATTTTTGTTGCAATCTGCTGATTCTTAGCTCAGTAGCCACTTCCGTCTGAGAACATCCCGCTTGAAACCTCGCACTCAATTGTTAGGTGTCGTCTTGGTCTCTTGATGTCAAAATTTGAAAGCAGGAAGAGGAGATCTATTTAGATACCAATTCTACGCAAAAATCAAAATTTGTTGGGCGATTCAAAGATCAAACACCTGTTGTGAATTTTGCCATTAATCTCTTTGTTAGAGAACAGCAAGTTGTGCAAAAAGTACTAAAATATTGGACATGTGCATTCTAAGGTTTTTAAGTTCACCTGAAAAGGTTAGAATACATTTTAGGGTCATCCTGAAATTTCACCTAAAAGCCAAATATCCCTAACTTTTTGTGAGTAGTTTGTTCATCTTACTATGTCTATAGGCCTCACTACACATTAGATAAAACTAGATCAACCATTTATGGGAGCATCTAGACTCCCTCTGATAGATTATGTTGAGGAGATAGGGATATGTGGTTGGAATTTAGTCTCCTATTTATTTTGTTCTGGCAGTGACTTATGCTCCCCCATGTACAACACAGGAAGGATCAGTATGAATGGGAGAGTTGAGAGAGATATAGCTGATCGTTCAGCTGACAGTTGTTTAATGTGCATGACCAGTTTTAATACAAGTGCAAGTTGAAATTTAACCCTTATAACAGTTTTGAGGTTAATTTAATATATTAGAAATTTAGGTTAAATTAAGGTTAAAAAGGAGCACGTGCAGCACTGGGAGATCCTCCTGCCATATGTACAGTTTCAGGAAATAATTACGATTGTGCCCTATCCTGGCCTCCTGATGAACCCCAATATATAAAGGGGGGAAACGCGTCGCTCTTGGGAGAATCCTTTTGTTTAACACCCATCTAGGAATGCTTTGGTTCGGTAACTGTACCATATGAAAAACACCCACGGGGATGCTACCCTGAAAACTCCAACAAGATAACTTATTGTGGCCTTTGGCCTTATCTATTTTGACTGGGCAAGATAGAATAGGTTGTTTATACTGTATCTGTTTTTTAGTCCATCTTGTTTTTAGTAGGGAGTTGAAGGATATATTTCTTAGGGATAGCCGCCGTGGAATGGGGGCAACACTAGAACTCTACGGTGCGTGTAACTTCTTTGTTATATCTCCATTGATAGGTAGTGGACAGTGTTCTCCTAGGGATCATTCAGTACATCATTCCCCATTATTATTATACTAGAAGGTGGCCCGATTCTACGCATCGGGTATTCTAGAATTTACGTATTGTGTAGTTAATGTATGATTTTTGTTATATACAGTATATATATATATATAGATGTTGTTGTGTGTAGTTACCAAGTTTTTGTGTAGGGCGCTGTACATGTTCTGGGTGTTGTCTGGGTGTGGCGGGGGGTGAGAGCGGTGTTGTTTGTGTGTTGCGTGTGTTGCGTTGTTTGTGGAGCGCTGTGTGTCTGTAGCGTTGTGTGTGTGTGTTGCATGGTTTGTGTGGGTGTGGGGTGTGTGTTTTGGGGGAGGTATGTTTTGTGCAGTGTGTGTTGTGCGGTATGTGCGTATATTTGTGTGTGCTGCAGTGTTTGTGTGTTGGGTGTTGTGTGTGTGCGGCGTTGTTTGTGTGTGTGGGTGTCTGTGTAGGGCGGTGTTTGTGGTTCCCAGTATGTGTGTGGTGTGTTGTGCAGTGCGTGTGTGGCGGTGTGTGTGTGTTTTGGGGGGAGGTGTGCACCCCCCATCGTGCTCCATCCCCCATGCTGTACACCCCCATCGTGCTCCATCCCCCATGCTGCGCACCCCCTATCGTGCTCCATCCCCCATGCTGCGCACCCCCCATCGTGCTCCATCCTCCATGCTGCGCACCCCCATCGTGCTCCATCCCCCATGCTGCGCACCCCCCATCGTGCTCCATCCCCCATGCTGCGCACTCCCCATTGTGCTCCATCCCCCATGCTGCGCACTCCCCATCGTGCTCCATCCCCCATACTGCGTACTCCCCATCGTGCTCCATCCCCCATGCTGCGCACTCCCAAACGTGCTCCATCCCCCATTCTGCGCACTCCCAAACGTGCTCCATCCCCCATGCTGCGCACTCCCCATCGTGCTCCATCCCCCATGCTGCGCACCCCCCATCGTGCTCCATCCCCCATGCTGCGTACTCCCCATCGTGCTCCATCCCCCATGCTGCGCACCCCCCATCGTGCTCCATCCCCCATGCTGCACACTCCCCATCATGCTCCATCCCCCATGCTGCGCACTCCCCATCGTGCTCCATCCCCCATGCTGTGCACCCCCCCATCGTGCTCCATCCCCCATACTGTGCACCCCCCATCGTGCTCCACAGTCACACATCAGACAGTATACATGCACAAATCTGATCGCATACACTCACACCCCACTTCTGCCTGTGACCTCCATTGTGCAGTCCCAGCAGCTGTGCTGCACGCAGTGCTCCTCTGCCTTCTGCCGACACGCACACATCCTATCGCATACACGCACACATCCTATCGCATACACGCACACATCCTATCGCATACACGAACACATCCTATCGCATACACGCACATACACACTGACGATATCGCACATCCGCGCTCACACACTCACAACATCCGGAGATACCACATGCTTCTGGCCATGTGATCCTCCGGCAGGTCCTGGAAGGTCACTGAACGCACAGTATCGCCGCCGAGAAGCAAGCGATATCACGGGATGTTGTGAGTGTGTGGATGCGATCTGATATGTGTGTGTGTGTGTGTCTGTTCTTATGTGTGTGTGTGTGTGTTCCGCTGCTGCAGGACCTTGATGCGCTCACCTGGGAGCCGGTGTATGCTGGTAACCATGCTACACAATATTACATAGTTACCAGCGTACCCCGCCCCCCGCTCGCACGGGAGCCCACACCAGCGTACGCCGGCAACCCCAGCAATGCGAGGGTATGTGTCGGCTGGGTTGGCGGCGTACACTGATGTGGGCTCCCGGGGGTACAGCACTCATGGCGGCGTACGCTGATGTGGGCTCCCGGGGGTACAGCACTCACCTGGGAGTCGGGGCTCCATGTCATTTCGGGGAATGCGTGCAGGGGGCGGGGCCAGAGCAAGCGTGCAATGTGTGAGGGGGCGGGGCGTTGCCAAGTTGCCAATGCATGCAGGGGGCCGGGGCGAGAGGCCAATCCGTGTGGGGGGGCGGAGCCTGGGCGAGCGGCCAATCCGTGCGGGGGGGCGGAGCAGAGGCGAGGCGAACGGCCAATCCGTGCGGGGGGCGGAGCCGAGGCGATGCGAGCTGCCAATGAGACGCTTGTTGCGGTAAGGACAGAATTTTGGAGCAAGACAGACAGACAGACAGACAGAATAAGGAAATTATATATATAGATTGTCTCTGATTATTTATGTCCCTGTTATTCTATTCTTCAGGGGTTTATTGATAGGTCCGTTTATAATGTACCTGGGGTATTCTATTATTTGTGTGTTTTTGTGTCTATAATGTTTGTGGAATAATGCTATTTTTAAATGTAATTTATAAAGCTATATTTCTAATATAATTATAATATAGAGAGGTTCTGTTAGCTAAAAGCCAAATATCCCTAACTTTTTGTGAGTAGTGTATATTATCTGGATCAGTGGTTTGTTCATCTTACTATGTCTATAGGCCTCACTACACATTAGATAAAACTAGATCAACCATTCCCTATCCTGGCCTCCTGATGAACCCCAATATATAAGTGGGGGGAAATGTTAACCCTTATAACAGCTTTGCGGTTAATTTAATATATTACAAATTTAGGTTAAATTTAAGTTAAAAAGGAACTAAGTGGACATTTCACACTAAAATTGTTCCTATGGTTTTCTTTTCATAAGCTTTTTTTAAGTTGCAAATCAAATATTTGGCCCCATAATATTTTTATGCATGTCCTATATAAATGTTTACAACTATAATCTAATAAATCCCTGAATGTTTCATGACTTTCATTACGTGTCATCCTTATTCTTTTTAATTATCAGCATGTCTCATAGTACCGGTATGCTGGTTTCTAAATATTGGAACTCCCCACGTTATTTATATGTTGTGAGATTACTCCACCTACTGTGTATAGCACAACCTGATGTTGAGTACTGAACTACTGAGGAAAATAGCTTCTTTGTACTCAGTCACAGAATAGATTGGTTGGCAAAGCTATCCCTGCCCGAAGTACAACAAGACCTTACAGGTTAGTCTCACTCTCTTTTTTTATGTTCTATTGTTTTATTCTTGTGATTTTTAATAATGGGTATGAATTCCATGTGTAATCAGTATGTATGAATATTGTATTATAGTCTTGTGATTAATTTTAATGGATATGCAGTTGTTAACTTTTTAAGGCTGGTCTCATAAAGCATTTTGTATGTATATATATATAGATATATATATATATAGATATATATATATATATATCTATATATATATAGATATATATATAAATAAAAAAAAACAAAATATTTTTGTGGCATTTACATGGTATTTTTGACAACATCTTTCAAGGTGATACTTTGAAGTCTATATTAAAACACAAACTGTGCTCTCTAGTATGAATTTTCATTTGTGGCCTTTAGGTGGCATTTAGGGTCACTGGTGTGTTTTTGAAAATTCTATATTTTAGGTATATGTTTTTATTGCCTTTTTTTATGTTTGTCCAAAAGACTTCAATGACACCAACAAAAGCAAAATGTTGTACAATAAAAGAAGTTTTATAAACATTAAAAAAAATCTGTTTAAACATGGTGAACAATGTATGCTAAAGAGGCGTCCATTTCTGCATTTAAATGTAATATTTTAGTTTTACTTTTATTTCTTTAGCTAGACAGGGGAAAGTGGATAGATGGGGGAGGGTGGGAATTGGGATCAACTGGTATGAGGTCAGGACATTTTCTTGACTTTTCGAGTGAAATGTTTATTTACTAAACACCATGCTTGATGGATTCCTGAGATAAATGTATTTAGAATTTGTACTACTGCAATGACTATGGGAAATATTGTGAATGGGGCCGAGACGTGCGATCAGATTGGAATGTACTGTACTGGAAAATGACCTTGCTGCAATTGACACCAGACTTTAGCACAATTGTTTTCATTCAATTTCAACTTTTTTTTTTATTGTTAAAGAAAGTGAAAGGGAGGGAATAACAACTCTTTCCTTCTCATGTAATTTCTTTTTAAGGTTTCTACTTCAGTTATGCATCATTAAAAAAAAAACCCCAAAAATATATAGTTTAAATGGAATATGCACTTCCCATCACATTTTAATCTCTTAAGGCACCATGTTATGGAATGCCTTTAATTATGGCACCATGCCATACCTGTGGAACATATTGATTGCGATGGTTCATATGTTGTGCCAATGCAATCACAGTATTCCAGCTGTTTAACCTGTCAGATGGCCCATAGATAGCTCTCGTTATTTTCTGCGAAATCCCCGATATGTGAATTTGGGATGTGGATGGCTTTCTAAGGCAGCTGAAGGCCTAGCGGCGGTCTTTAACTCTGCGAACTGTAGCAACCTATTAAGCTGTTTGCTCACAATGAGTTTTTAGTGAGATTTTGATGTGGCGTATTTTCACTGTGACAAAAATGCAGCTTCTTAGGGAACATTATCAAGTTGAGCATTTAGTGAGGTTTTTTTTTTACCTCAGTGCTTGTAAGGACACCTACACAAGGTCAGTATACGGTGTGGTTTTTTTGTACCTCAGTATTTGTAACCCAAAATCAGGAGGGAACAATCAGAGAAAAGTATAAAAGAAACACGGGAACCACTTCTGCATTTATTACCTACTCCTGGTTTTGGCTACAAATACTGAGGTAAAAAACTCACCAAATGCTGAACCTATGCATGTGGCCTTACAGGTCCAGAAAAATGGTTGAGAGTTATAGAAATCTTTTGCCCACTGCGCTTCTTTTTTACTCAATGTAAACTAAACTGCGGTGCGTTATTCAAATCCCCAATATGTCAATTTCTCTTGAGGGTACACTTAGTTTTTCATGAAATTTTTTACAATAGACTTGTAGTAGATGTGGATAATCGACAGGTAGAAAACCACACTAGCGTTATTACTGCTATGGTAAAACATCAAAAACCATGTAATCTGCACATAAGTCTATCAGTAATATTTTTTCATAGCTAGATACAAGGAAGAATCAAAAGTGAAGCAACTTTATTTAAAGTTTGACCCGGTAAAAAGAGACAAGATCTGCCCCAGCATAAATACCACAAAAATACATGTAAAAAAATGCAATTAACCCAATTTAAATAATTATAGGTGCAGAAATGGTGCAAAAGATAGCAATATCAAAATTTCACCAAAAGCTCATCGTGGGAACTTAAAGGAACCCTGTCACCTACTCATCTGCGGGGCGGTCAGATATGGTAAGGTTTGATGGGCATCGCTGCTCTCGGGTCCAGCGCCTCCTCTACCTTGTGATCGCCGTCCTCCCTCCACCTGTAGTAAGGATAGAGGAGGTGCCTGACCCGAGAGCAGCGATAACCATGGGACTGAACCGTATCGGACCGCCTTGCAGGTGAGTAGGTGACAGGTTCCCTTTAACCTTAGGCTCTGCCTGTGAGACAGTCTAATAGTAGTGGAATGTATTATATATGATTAGTTCAAATCCTGTTGCAGAATTAATAATTATATAATAAATTTGAATAATAAATGTAAAAAATATAAAAAGCTTAAAAATAGGTAAAAATGCAAAGATTACATTTTTACATAAAAACTTACTTTAACCTTAAAAAACCCAAAGAAAAAACATTAGCATAGTAACCTGAACTATACAATTATCTCATTGTTTATCATTCATGATAAATGGCTTAAAGAAATGAAAGAAAATTAATTAAGAGAGAAAATAGAAAAGTAATCAAAAAGACGTATGTTCCACAAAATAGCAAAAGTGGAAAATATGTCTTGTCCTGCAAAAACCAAACCCTCATTCATTCTTGCAAGAAATAAAAGTTATGACTCTCAGAATATGGCAACGAAAAGCAAAGGTTTTAAGAATTATTTTCTTTACATAATGCTTTTATATTGTATAAGTAATAATACTAACTCACTGAATATACATAATGTGTTATTTATTTTGCACAGTAAATTGGGCAAAATTTAAAACATGAAAAATCGTTGAAACATTTCTGAGTTTATATTTTCAATTCCCCCCAGAAATAGTTAATAATAGTTATTCAATAAGTTTTTTGTATCCCAAAATTGTATATTTGAAAACTACAACTTGTCCTAGAAAAAATAGATATCTCACATTGCTACATTGCTTGAAACATTACAAAGTTATAGCTTCAGAACTTAGTTAAAACTGTAAAGAAATTGTGGTGTCCTTAGGGCCCAAAATAGCCAGGTACTTCAGTGCAAGTCAAAGGAAAATAAATCAGCAGCTTTTCACATTGTCTTGTACAAATATCTTACCCTTTTGTGTCTACAGTGCCTATGCACAACTATGTCTCAATCAAATGGAGTCTAATTTTGGTCTGTAAGAAGGCCTGTTCTGGTAATCTGGCAGGCCGGAGACATTTCCGATGGGCCACTCCTCCTTTGTGACTTCTGACAACTGATCCTTCAGCCTGAAGGAGACAGGAGGAACTACCCACAAGTTTGGAGACTATAATACTGTCTATATACTCTCCCTCCATCTCCAACATTAGCCTTATCAATTCCTGCCAGTTTGAGAGAGATGAAAGTTTGTAAAGTTTTACTGCTTATGTGAAAGGGGAGTTTAGGGAAAATAATGCTGCGATCTTACTACTAACATCACATGTACCCTCAGGAAAGGACGTTGCATGGAGAGACAGGGCAGAGATAGGTGTGGGTTTCAGAGATGTGAACCACACCTATTCAATATTCTGTGAATATAAGATAAATGTCTAATATCTGAATTCTGTTTTAAGCTATTCCCGATTTGGGACATATCTGTACATATCTGTATGTCATACATCAGATGTGCTTAGGATCAGCAGCTGTCTTACACAGCAGACCCCCACTACTTACAGCAGAGATCCCGATTGCATACTGTTAGGGCACGCTCACACGAGCGTTGAAATCGGATGAGTGCAATGCGAGAAAATCTCGCACTGCACTCTGACCAATATTAGTCAAAGAGGGAGAGCAGTTGGTCAGCTTTTCTCGCATCCAGAATACTGCGATTTTCTGCGAGAGCCGTATAACTCGCACCCATTCAAGTGAATGGGTGCGAGAGAAACATCGGACAGCACTCGGATGTTATCCCAGTGCAGTGCGATACACGCACAGGCTGAAAATGGAGGAGATGGGGAATTAACCCCTCCCTCTCCTCCGCAACGCCCACCCTCAGCTTCGCAGCGGTGACCCGATCGTATGACACTCGGCTCAGGCTCGCAGCAGAGCGGGGGTCATTAGCATATTGCATCCGATGCTATCACATCAGATGCTATATGCTAGTGTGAGTCCAGCCTTACTCACTTAAAGCCCTCAGTCAATCATTTACAACGGTATATAAGACTTTATTTCAGGTGCCTTTCGATACTTTCCGTGCATTATCATTGCAGGGTGCTGATTAATTTTCATAGCATCCAAGGGCCTAGTTAGGCCAAACACAGGCTGAGAGTTTCATATACAGACCATCATGCTACCTATATAGTGCCATACTATAGTATTTAAGTATACAGAACAAGTGTTCAGAGGATCACAGACTCAAGTGTGGCGCCCCTGAGGCTTCCGTCGCCACAGGTCATTGCACCCCATCAGCGGTGTGATGCCCCATTCTGGGAGAGGAAGAGAGTGAACTCCGGTCCCCTGGTAAATCCACACTACACCCATTGCTAGGGACACACAGGACCAGGGAAAGTGGCAGGCAACCCTCCCATGCTGCATGCTGAGAGGGGCTGTAAGACCCATCCCTGCTCCCATAGGGTGGTAGCTTAGCAACTGGGGAGGTGGGAGGAGCCACCAGAGAGCAGATAGAGAAAGGAAGGTCAAGTTAGTTTCAGTTTACCTCAGGGAGTGAGAGAAGCAGCATGTAGTTGGAGGAGAAGAACGAGAGAAAGGAGGGAGGAGGAGGCCTGCTGAGGCAGGCAAGGAGGAGAAAGAAGAGAAGGAAAGAAAGGGTCACAGGGCCGCGGGTAGTCCTGTAGGTACCACGAGCTGTCCTTGTTGGGTACCGCTGACGAGGGCCCAGAGGCGCTACGGGTAGCTGCAGGCTGCGGTGGCCCGTTCCACAGTGACATCGGTGGAGTGATTAGCTGCGACAGGGGACGGTCCCTAGAAACTGGAGGAGTGAAAAGACAATCTCCAAACAGTAAAAACCGAGGCCCAGGGACGTTGTAAGCTCCCAGGGCCAGAACCCAGAGCAGCCCTTCAGAAAAGGGGTAATCAGCCGACAGGTGACCCCCCAGCCTGGAGGCTGTAATGGAGGCCAAGCCAAGTCCAGCTTAACAAAGGCAAGGCTAGTGAAGACAGCAGAGAAAGAGACACTAAGCGGAGGGTACCGGATTTCACACTCTGAATCACCCAGAAGACGGAGGTCCCTGACAGTGGTCTCAGCAGTCCAAGGGTCCTTCCTGCCCTGACAAGAACTGTGAGTAAAGAACTTGAACTGCACCTCTGAAGTTGCCTCAGTTATTTCCGCTGCATAGACATTCACAAGCACCAACTGTGCCCCGGGCATTGCTCCACCTGTGGGGAGCAGTACTACCATTGCTGCCATAACATCATCCCGGAGGCCTCACACAGCAGCGGCGGCTTATTAGCCGCATACCACAGGTGGCGTCACGAACACAAACTTTAACTTAAGCCACATATTCAACTGACACCCACCAGGGCCACGGAGCCGGGCCCAGCCACCACTGACTACCACCGGACTAGTCCGGCCCGGCACCGGGTGTCCCACAGCCCTGGGGTGGGCGAGTCAACTTTGGCGTCACGAACAGGATTTCGTGCCCGGTCTAACCGGGTACTGTGCGCCTGAAGAACCGTGTGACAGACTGTGTACTTTATTGAGAAACCGCCGCCATTAGCGCTGCTGAGAGCGGGAAGAAGGGGGGCGTGCAAGAAGAAAGGGCGCGAAGAGAAGCCCCGCCCCCTTGTCCAAGAAAAGCGCGCGAAGCGGTGCCCGCCATAGAAAGCGGAAGAAAAAGAAATGGCGACTAGATAAGCTGGCAGGCTGGCAGAGAGAGTCTAAATGCCAGACCAGCAGATAAAGAAAATGTACCTTATCGCAGCGAAGGTGATGCAGCAGATCCGGCAAGCGACGCGCGGAGCAGCGACCGCCAGAACACCGGAGATGCTACTGAGGGGTGAGTCATTTAATGCCCCTGCCGGCGCGGGTGCCCCAACCCCCGCTGCCATGCCCGCGGTCCCTGGAGGGACGCCCGGCGCGGCGACGCCGATCCGGGCCGCAGCCACGCCAGGTGCGGCCCGCCAAGATTTTGCCGCCGGAGCGGCGCCCATTCACACCGCAGCAGCGACTCCAATACAGGCCGCCGCCATGCCAGGCGCGGCCCGCCAAGACCAGCAGACGCAGACTGTGCTGACCGCTGTCTACCTGCTGCCAGGTGGGGAGCCGGAGAAGAATCCCTACAAGTAAAGATGAAGAGATGCTGAACTGTAGATAGCCCCTGTCTGCCCCTCATTCTTTTCGAAGACGACACCCTTTCCTGCTGTGTTTTGCCCCTTATTCTTTTTGAAGACGTCACCCCCCATGTTATGTGCTACCGGGCCACTGAACTGGAATGTGGGCCCCGGTGGAAGTGTATGTGGCATGTCATACCAGGCCACTGGACTTAGTGGCTGGTATGTTGTTTATGTGTCCTATGTAACCAGGCCATTGGACTTAATGGCTGGTTGATTATGTCATTTTGTTTGATTGAAAGAAACGAACTGCCGGGCTACTGGACTTGTTGTAGCCAAAAATGTAATTAGTTGCACCCGTTGTGCCCCCTACCAGAATTATGGGGGATTTGTCTGAACCGTGCAATGGACTGGAAGTGCACACTTAGAGTTTTCTTTATAAGAAGTTTGCAACGTTTATGATATGTGCCTCCCATAAAGGGAAGAAATGTTTTACTGTTTTATGTTATTGCATACAAAAATGTTTTTGCAGTTTCTCCACATGTTTTTGTTGTTTTTCAGCCCGAGGACGTGCTGGGATTTGCTGTGGGGGAGTGTGGCGCCCCTGAGGCTTCCGTCGCCACAGGTCATTGCACCCCATCAGCGGTGTGATGCCCCATTCTGGGAGAGGAAGAGAGTGAACTCCGGTCCCCTGGTAAATCCACACTACACCCATTGCTAGGGACACACAGGACCAGGGAAAGTGGCAGGCAACCCTCCCATGCTGCATGCTGAGAGGGGCTGTAAGACCCATCCCTGCTCCCATAGGGTGGTAGCTTAGCAACTGGGGAGGTGGGAGGAGCCACCAGAGAGCAGATAGAGAAAGGAAGGTCAAGTTAGTTTCAGTTTACCTCAGGGAGTGAGAGAAGCAGCATGTAGTTGGAGGAGAAGAACGAGAGAAAGGAGGGAGGAGGAGGCCTGCTGAGGCAGGCAAGGAGGAGAAAGAAGAGAAGGAAAGAAAGGGTCACAGGGCCGCGGGTAGTCCTGTAGGTACCACGAGCTGTCCTTGTTGGGTACCGCTGACGAGGGCCCAGAGGCGCTACGGGTAGCTGCAGGCTGCGGTGGCCCGTTCCACAGTGACATCGGTGGAGTGATTAGCTGCGACAGGGGACGGTCCCTAGAAACTGGAGGAGTGAAAAGACAATCTCCAAACAGTAAAAACCGAGGCCCAGGGACGTTGTAAGCTCCCAGGGCCAGAACCCAGAGCAGCCCTTCAGAAAAGGGGTAATCAGCCGACAGGTGACCCCCCAGCCTGGAGGCTGTAATGGAGGCCAAGCCAAGTCCAGCTTAACAAAGGCAAGGCTAGTGAAGACAGCAGAGAAAGAGACACTAAGCGGAGGGTACCGGATTTCACACTCTGAATCACCCAGAAGACGGAGGTCCCTGACAGTGGTCTCAGCAGTCCAAGGGTCCTTCCTGCCCTGACAAGAACTGTGAGTAAAGAACTTGAACTGCACCTCTGAAGTTGCCTCAGTTATTTCCGCTGCATAGACATTCACAAGCACCAACTGTGCCCCGGGCATTGCTCCACCTGTGGGGAGCAGTACTACCATTGCTGCCATAACATCATCCCGGAGGCCTCACACAGCAGCGGCGGCTTATTAGCCGCATACCACAGGTGGCGTCACGAACACAAACTTTAACTTAAGCCACATATTCAACTGACACCCACCAGGGCCACGGAGCCGGGCCCAGCCACCACTGACTACCACCGGACTAGTCCGGCCCGGCACCGGGTGTCCCACAGCCCTGGGGTGGGCGAGTCACAAGTCCCCTAAGGGCATTAAACATAATGTGAAGAAAAAATAAATAAATAAATGTAATTCTACTACTACTACTACTACTACTACTATTAATAATAATAATAATAATAATAATAATAAATGGCCTTTTCTGTAATCATGAATACACATAGGTTTGTACAGAGGTTGCATATACAAAACAGTGAGATTTCATGTAATTGTAACTGAGGGCCTCATTTTCATTTTAATTGAATCATAGATTGGTTGGTTGCAATGTGTGTGACGGCCACTCACCTCCAACAATCATCCTCGCTTTCCTACTCACACACAAATATTATGCAAAAAAATAAAATTCAGAACAATTTCCAATTTTAAAGTGTAACTGTGGGTTCCGGAGAGCGAGCACCAGCATGTCTGTCCCTACTTTCTGCCTCCTCCTCCCTCCCCATCTCTTTCCATAGAACTTTATGAGCACCAACTGCCATCTCCTATCTAAGTAATAAACATTCTGGGTCCAGTGAAGACAAATTTTACCAATAAATTGATACTATTGAAAATAAATGATCAGTCCAGGAGACGAAAGAAACATAATTCACTGATAAGATATATTACAAAGTTTCTTATTTTCATGTGCACTAATGGTTTATGAAATAAAAATTAAAAGAACGGTTACTCTTAAATTCCTTCTTATTAAATTGGTCATTATCATCTGGTTAAATATGTCCATTTATAATACATTTATGTCTTTGAACACAGGTTTTGAAGAAGACACAACCAATCAAAAAAATGGAGAACTCAACGTTAACTCTGCCTGTCACAGATGAAAATAATACTGATAGTGACTATCCAGTAAACGCCAAAATGCATTTCACTATAGCTGCCGGCTTTGCTATAGTTCTCTGTCTCATTGGCTTAGCAGGAAATATCATTGTTTTTTGGTATCTTTCTTTCAAGATCAAGAAGAACAAGTATACAACCTACATAATCAATCTGTCAGCGGCTGACTTCATCTTTCTACTATTCAGCATAATTGTATTAATTATGTACATTTATACCTTATCAAATTCAGATCCATATTTTAAAGGGAAGGAATCTTTGTACACTTTTTTGGAAATATTTAGCGACAGCACGCAATATTCTGGAATGTTTATCCTGACGGCCATCAGTCTGGAACGATGTCTGTCCGTCCTATTTCCCATCTGGTACCAGTGCCATCGGCCAGAGAACTTGTCCACTATTGTCTGCGTGTTAGTGTGGCTCCTTGGATGTGCCGAGGGTCTGATAGACAACTTAGTGTGTACCCCAGAAGCTTTTTTCAGTCAAACTACAGAGTGCACGGCGGTCCAGATCATGACTTTTGGTCTATCCGTGGTTATCTGTTTGCCAATCATGGTCGTTTCAAGTTTCACCTTGCTCATTAAAATAAAAAGGACGGTCAGACAGCAATATCCGCAAAAGCTTTACATTATCATCATTGCTGCAGTTTTTATATTCATTATTTCTGTCATCCCGATAAATTTTGTCTGGTTTTTAATGTATTTTCAACTGCTAAAATCAGACTTGGAAATAGTCGGATTTTACTTTGCCAGCGTGTTTTGTTTAGTGTTAAATTGTACTATTGATCCATATATTTACTTCATTGTTGGGAAAAAATGGAAGCAAAAGACTAATCACTCCATCCAAGATGCCCTACAACGAGCCTTCAGAATAGAAGATGATGAGAATGATGACTCACACAGTAACAAAACCAGTAAAGCATCCAACCAAACCAATCTTGCAAATTCATTTTGAGAAACATGCTGAGATTCAATAACAATCTGGGACTTAGAAGGTGCCAATCTAATCTGGTATTGGAGTTCATCCCAATTAAAGTGTCAAAAGAATCACACTTTCTGAAAAAAATGATTTTTTTTCTAGTCTTTTGCAAATCTATCAAGAAATGGATGGTGGGCACAATTTGTGTGTATGCAATGCATAAACATTTTATGACCTATATTAGGACTTGACTATTTTAAAGGGAATCTGTCACCAGGTTTTTGCCACCTAATCTGAGAGCAGCATAATGTAGAAGCAGAGATCCTGATTCCAGCGATGTATCATAAACTGGACTGCTTTGTGTAGTTTTGAGAAAATTCACTATCGGCAAGAGATTATCAATAGAGGACTAGTAAAGTTGCTGCCATATAGTCCTCCATATTCAGTGTATAACCCCGCCCTGCCATCTGATTGGCTGATTTTTTCCCTATGCGCAGTGTACACTGAAATTTGTCAATTAGTGATGCAGATAGGGTACAGAGTTCAGCATTTAGAGAATTGGTAGATCTGCAGCAGATGAAAGAGTGGCTTTGTCAAAACTGCAGCAAGGAGCCCAAGAAGTTAAACCACTAGATTGAGGGTTTCTGCGCTTACATCAAGTAGTGGTTTATTGATTCTATGCATTTCAAAGCATGAGTCATCTTCTTCAGGACATCAAACTATGTACAGTAAGTAAAGGAAAAGCGTGGAGGACTTTGAATAAAAGCGCCAAGATCTTGTATGGTTACATGGTATGTCTGTTGTCAGAGTGAATAAAGTTGTAGTGAGGGTGAAAAAAATGTATATAAAAAAACTAGGATGATTGAAATGTTTATTTAAGAAAATAAAGAGAAATTAATTCAGGAAAATAAGGAAATTAAGAAAAAAAGGGGTAATATAGTACTAATATATGTTTGGAAATATATTGTATAAATTGTATGTGTGTGTTCAAGGTTTAAAAATAAAAGATAAAATTATCTTTGTTGGTATATTTTTTTCTTCATCAAAAAGAAGACAATGAAAAGCTGTGAATAAAAATAAAAGGAATTTTGCAACATTTCTACATCAATAATTTATCACTATTTAATACCGATGAATGAACCCGAACTATAAAGTTCAGGGTATGTACCAGACGTCCGGTGCTGAACCCGAAAACAGACTTTTTACTGCACATCTGGTTCCTGTTTGGGTTTGTCACCTGAATAAAGCTTGTTGAAAGGTTACAGAGCAGCCAAACAGCAAGCTTTTAGGCTGTGGGCACTTCCGGAGCCATCGCAAGTATTGACATGGCTGTGATTAGCCAGGGAAATCAATGTAAAAAAAAAATAATTTTTACAAATGTACAAATGCTACAAATGTAAGTTAAATAGTAGTAGGAGCAAGGTAGTTATATATACCGTGTTTTGTGGAACTTCACAATGCAGTCAAACTCTTTTCCAGACCCCCTAATTAAAATTCATCAATATTCACTGCTTTTCTTGCCCACCCTGTGTCTATGTCTGTGATTGGTTATAGTCAGTTTGCTGTATGGTAGTGTAAAAATAAATCATGTTTAAAAAAAAATTAAGCAGTCTCCTGCCATATTTTGATAGCCAGTAAGAATAAAACAACAGCTACAGGCTGCAGCCTCCACCTGTCAGATTTATCGGGGCTGCATATCAAAACAGCAGCGATCCTACATCATTTTTTAAAAATTATTTAAATAAATAATTAAAAAAAAGGTGTAGGGTCCCCCCATTTTTGATAACCAGCCATGGTAAAGCAGATAGGTGGGGGCTTTGGAGGAGCCATGGATATTGGCTTAAAAATACCAGCCCACTGAAGCCCAAAATTGGCACATCACATTAGATGTACCAATCCTGGCACTTTACCCAGTTCATCCTGATTGTCCTGGTGCGGTGGCAATCGGGGTAATATAAGGGATTAATAACAGCTATGATTTGTTAAAAATGACAGCTGTCATCAAGCCCTGGATTAATAATGAGAGGCGTTAATGGGACATACCCATTACTAATCCTGTAAGTGAAAAGTGCTGCCCTCAGTGAAAGTTGAAGCTACCGCTGGACTGTCAATTTGTGGGTCATGGTCATGTCTCGCAGTACAAAAATCCAGCAGCACTTGCACTTAGGGCAGAGGGGGAGCCCCCAGTGGGACCTCAGATGATCTAGCTGTTGGATTGCAGGTCATGGCCATGTCCCACAGTCCAACAATCAAGCAGCACTTCACTGAGGGTAGCAGTGAAGCCCCCAGGGCGACCTCAGGTGACTGGATTGTCGGACTGTGGTACATGGCCGTGACTTAAGGCTGCTTTACACCAGACAATCTATCATGCGATAGATCGTCAGGGTCACGGTTTTTGTGACGCACATCCGGCATCGCTGGCGATTCCGGCCTGTGTGACACCTCCTAGCAACGCAGTATCGCTCACAAATCGTGAGTCATGTACTGCTCGCTAGGTTCCATAATATCATTTAATTTAGTTGTTCATCGTTTCTGGGGTAGCACACATCACTCCGTGTGACACCCTGGGAACGATGAACAGCAGCTCACCTGCATCAAGCGGCCGCCGCCGGCTAAGTGAAGGAAGGAGGTGGGCGGGATGATTACGTCCCGCTCATCTCCGCCCCTCCGCTTCCATTGGCCGGCGGCCGTGTGACGTGACTGTGACGCCGAACGTCCCTCCCACTCCAGGAAGTGGACGTTTGCCGCCCACAGCGTGGTCGCACGAGAGGTAAGTATGTGTGACGGGGGTTACTGACTTTGTGCGACACGGCCAGCGATTTGCCCGTGACGCAAAAAGGATGGGGGCGGGTACGATCGATTGTGAAATTGCACAATCGGTCGTACCGTGTAAAGCAGCCTTTACAGTCTGACAGTCAAGCAGTCTGGTCACACTGGGGGCTCGGTCGCTGCCCTCAGTGAAAGTTGAAGCCGCTGCTGGAATGTCGGATTACGGCCATGTCCCGCAGTCTAACAATTCAGCAGCAGTTTCACTGAGGGCAGCAGAGGAGCAACCAGTGGGACCTCAGGTAACCTGACTACCAGACTGTTGGATTGCGGGTCATGGCCGTGACACCTGAGGTCACATTGTAGAACTCGCGTGTGACCTCCATGAACTGAATGATGTCACTTGCTCACAGCTGGATCCTCCTCAGCTGTCAGTGATTCCCAAATACTGCATGTTTTCACTCTCTGCAGCCTCTGGATGTAGAAAATCTGAGGTTCGTCATGGGACTTTGTTTGGATTATATCAATTCTGCAAAAGGGTTTTGGGGGTTAATCAAGGGGTGAACGAGTCTGTGCATATTTTACTTCAAATAAAGGATTTTTTCGGTATTTGTGTTTTTGTTTCTTTACATTTAGAGGATTAGTAATGGGGGTGTCTCATAAACGCCTCCCATTACTAATCCAGGGCTTGATGACAGCTGTCATTTTTTGAGAAATCACAGCTGTCATTACCTCCTTATGTTACCCCGATTGCCACCGCACCATAGCAATCAAGATGAGCCGTGTAAAGCACCAGGATTGGCATTGTCTGCTTTACCATGGCTGGTTATCAAAAATGGGGAGACCCTACGCCATTTTTAAAAAAATTATTTATTTAAATAATTTAAAAAAAAAAACCCGTAGGATCCCCTCTATTTTGATATTTAGCCAAGGTAAAGCTTACCTGCACTGGCTATCAAAATATGGCTGGAGACCGCGTGATTTTTTAAAATTAATTTATTTCTTTTTACACTACCATACAACAAACTGACTGCAACTAATCACAGATGCAGACACAGGGTGGGGGGCATATATAACAGTCTGCAACTAATCACAAACACTGGCACAGAAGGTAGGGGTGTGGGAAGCAGTGAATATTGATGAATCTTAATTAATGAGCCCGGAAAAGAGTCTGACTGCAGTGAGATCCTTCAGGAAACATGGTATGAGTAACTGTAACAGCGTGTCCCTCCCCCGCCTGTGCTCATGGTGTAATAGTCTGTCCCTCCTTTGTACTGCTTCTGCTGGGAGATTGTTTGTTCTTCTCAGCATGGGACTTCTCCAACCAGAACAGAGCCAGGAGTCTAAAGTCCATTCATGTATCAGATGTCTAGGGGGAGGTGTGCCCACCTAAGGGCTGATCCCAAGAGAGAAGAACAATGAGACCCATTTTAGGTTAGTTGGATCTCGGCTGGAGAAGCACTAGGATCTATAGCTGAGGCTGGATCCTAGGGCCTGTGTCTGGACTGTTACAGACTGGAGATCAGTGGCCACTTGGGATTGTGTTTTATTGTTCCCCCTGTTGGACTCAAGGAACTCATATAAAGACCATTGCCCTATTTTCCCTGGCATCGGAATACTAGGCGGTGCTCCTGGATCTTTTGTTTTGTTGTGGACTCCTTGCAGACTTTAAGGATTTATATTTGTTTGGTGCTTTATCTTTGTGGTTCCAATGAAGCCCTTTGGATTGTTCCTTGGCCTGGCGTCCCTCACCGCTCTGTTGCATACCCAGTCACAGTAACTATCCTGCTTTTACAACCATTCACCTTTAATTTGCAGCCCCCTAGCGCTACGGCCATTTAGCACCCTGTTAAGACCCTATTGCCCTTGTCTCTTTTCAAATCAAATCTTTATTTTTATATAGCGCTAACATATTCTGCAGCGCTTTACATACATCAGAAACACTGTCCCCATTGGGGCTCACAATCTAAAGTCCCTATCTGTATGTCTTTGGAGTGTGGGAAGGAACCGGAGTACCCGGAGGAAACCCACACAAACACGAGGAGAACATACTATCCTATTCCCTGTTTGCATCATGCTGCTCTCAGATCTTGTAGTAAAAACCTGGTGACAGATTCCTTTTAAGTTCACACTTCACTATATAGTTAGTATTTTCCATAAGTATAAGTTTGTGCTGCTCAAGAGATAACTTCAGTTTAACCCTTTAAGTGGGAGCTTCAGAAGAGATTGCTTATAGACTATGACAAGTCATAGCATTCTTTTTCACCATAACTGAGTGAAGAAATATCTATTATGAAAGAACTATTTCATCATATAATATAACCTAGGATAAAAAAACAATGAATTTAATACTCTGCAGAAAGTAAATAAATAGTACCAATACATGTACAAAACATAGGGTACTTAGTTGACTTTTTTTCTTTTTACCAAATAAGTTTAAATGCCATCACATTGCAACAAGGTGTACCCTATCAGTATGGTCCCTAACCCTAGAAAGTGACTAGCTATGTGCCAGCAGGGCTCAAAATACACGGGTGCAGAGAAGGACCTGGGTTTGACTATTTTGCACCTGCTTGTAGACAGCTAAATAAACAAGGTAAAGAGCCCAAAAAGGGGTGTGGTAGCAAGTGATGCGCTCCCCCAAATGTACAGAGTACAAAGAACTAACGTAAAACACAGAAACATTGATCAGTACATATGCTGGTATAAGTGTAATATGTAGGTGCACAATCACACTGTGGTCATTAACAGACTAATATGCCTATAAATAGTTACCCTGCAATAAGTAAATAAATGGAAGTAATATATGTAAAAATATAGCATAAGCCCATATTAACAATTAAAGTAGTACAGTACATAATCATTCTTTATCAAGTGATACTAAAATATAAGGAGAAATATTATACACAAATGTGTGCTACACACAGAATATACAGTGAGAAAAATAAGTATTTGACACACTGTCGATTTGCAAATTTTTACACCTACAATGAATGGAGAGGTTTGTAGTTTTTATCGTAGGTACACTTCAACTGTGACAGACAGAAGCTAAAAAGAATCCAGAAAATCACTTTGTATGATTTTTGATTAACTATTTTGCATTTTATTGCATTAAATAAGTATTTCATACAATAGAAAAACAGATCTTTATATTTGATACAGAAACCTTTGTTTGCAATTACAGAGGTCAGACGTTTCCTGTAGTTCTTGACCAGGTTTGCACACACTGCAGCAGGGATTTTCGCCCACTCCTCCATACAGATTTTCTCCAGAGCTTTAAGGTTTCAGGGCTGTCACTGGGCAACATTGAGTTTCAGCTTCCTCTATAGATTTTTTATTGGGTTCAGGACTGGGGACTGGCTAGGCCACTTCAGGATCTTGAAAAGCTTCTTATGGAGCCACTCTTTAGTTGCCCATCTTCATTACTCTTACTAAGGGAAGGAGGTTGTTAGCCAAAATATTGCAATACTTTACCCCATCCATCGTCCCTTCAACATGGTGCAGTTGTCCTTTTCCCTTTGTAGAAAAGCACCCCTAAAGTATGATGTTTCCACCCTCGTGATACACAGTTGGGACGCTGTTCTTGAGGTTGTACTCATCTTATTCTTCCAAAGATGGTGAGTGACGTTTTTACAAAAGTTCTATTTTGATCTTATCTGACCTTCTCCCATGCCTCCTCTGGATCATCCAGATGGTCATTGGTATACTTCAAACAGGCCTGGATATGTGCTGGCATGAGCACGGGGAAATTATGTGCCCTGTAGGATTTTAATTCATGATGGCATAATGTTTTATTAGCGGTAATTTATGAGACTGTGGTTTTAGCCCTTCAATTCATTGACCAACTCCTCCCATGTAGTTCTAGACTGATTCCTAAATTGTCTCAGAATCATCCTTACCCCACGAGGCAAGATCTTGCATTGAGCCCAGACCGAGTAAGATTGACAGTCATCTTGCATTTTTTCATTTTCTAATAATTGTGCCAACAGTTGTTGCCTTCTCACCAAGCTTCTTGCCTATTATCCTGCAAAGTCTGCAGTGTACAAATACTTATTTTTCTCACTGTATTGCCAGACTGACATACAGTACATGACTGGATCAATATTAGATATAGTTCCCAATTAGTGCTTTGCAGAACAGCGAGAAATAGTTCATACATCTTCAACAGGTGTATTGACAGGAAGTGCAAAATGTGCAGATAATGTGAAGATAATGCCATATAAAGTGTCAGTGTCATTCAGTTCAATCTTAATATGGTATAGTGCTCACAGTGAGCCATGGTGTATCCAGATGAAAGGTCAAATAGAAATCAGTTTCAGCCATATATTGCCTTTCATGCAGTGTCAAGTTAGCATAATACAGAGCCAGTAACACCATATCTTATCTGGAAAGGAGGGATGCTGGAAAAGCTTGCGGTGGGTTTTTGTCAATAGGATAATAGAGGTTTAGTCCAGCACTCAAGTAAAACTTAACATTTTTATTTAATTGTACAAAAAGCACATGTGAAAAAAATACATTTTCAATGCATATATTTCAGTGTATATACTGTATATATGCGTTTTGAGTATTTTTATGCATTTGGGGCAATTTTTATGCATTTTTTCTTCTTTAGTTTTCTCCTTTTAATATTTAAGAATGTCCCATTATGTTTATTATCATTATATTTACTCAATCCATAACATTTATTTTTGTATTATATATCATAACAGCTTATAGTGCTTAAAGCCCTTGATTGTTGATTCTCACATTAGAAGATTGGCTTTATAAATGGGTTATGAGTTGTGCTTTTGTGGACTAAATAGATGGAGATTTCTGTTATACAGAACACATCAGCTCGTCATGATTTAGATGAGCTATGAAGTCATTCCCCTACAACGTCCCTGTTTGGGCCCAATTATGCCTAATTTGTAGAAACTGTTTAAAAGCTTTGAAAAGTCAAAAACTTTGTGACTTGTCAAAGCCTTTACACTAGAATTCTGGCATGTGAGCTTTGTTGAACTACCCCACAGCCTGTTTTGTTTTACATGTGTTTCTTTACTTCTTGGATGCCTTTTTGGTTTTGTTGCTTTCAGTCTGAATCTACAATGGGCACATTCCTACGCCAACTTGGCACTCTCCACTAGGAAATGGGTTTAGACCACATGTCAGAGGACTGTCTTCTAGTTAAATTGTATCTCTTGCTTTGTGCTAATGAGGGGACAAACACCTGGAAACATGTGTCTGGATTTGACTGTCTAGTTTGTTAAGGCTCATTAAGTTCAAGTTCAAGTCCTCTTCCGCTCTGAACAGGCTATTTGCATATTCACATTCCAATATGACTAATAAGATTTGGGAAAACTATTGCATGAATAGGTGTGTCCAGTTATACTGAATAAAGTAATACGTATTACTTAATATATATGTAATTATAGCTTTTACTATGCTGTGTTGGAACTCCCTATTTACCGTAGCCTTCATTGTTACATACCTAAAGCTGTCAGACAGGCAGGGACAGCTATTCTTATGTCAGAATGACAAAATGACTTGATTGGAAAAGCCACCACTCAGTGAAGACAAATGAGACATACAGTTGCATCCTTCTCTCTCACTTCCAGATACTATTGTCCTAGTCTGTGATTGTCTTATATAATATTGCATACTGGTAACTAAGGCGCACTCCTTTTTTCTGTTCCTCCCAATGTATGCCTAACATCATATAGTGCAATGATTATGCAATCAGCTTTAAAAAAAAATAATAAATTATTTCAGGATTGCTGCTGTCTTCTATGTTTTATTCATTAATTCAAATTTTACAACAGCTTCTGGAAACATGCGACATTTGTGGCTCAGTGGACAGCACTACAGTATAGACTTGCAGCGCTGGAGTCCTCCTAGGTTCAAATCTCAGCATGGACTACACCTGTATGGACTTTGTATGTTTTCAATCCACACGCCAAAGAGTTTAGATTGTGAGCCCAATGTGGACTGTGATGATAATATCTGTGGAATGTAATCGCGCTATGTATGCTAAATAAAACATATTTACTTAATCTAATTCTCCACTGACAGCAGTGTCAAAGTGCATTTCCAAAGCCACAGTTGTATAAATGACTGTTCCTTGGAAATTGTTTAAAAGAACAGAGAGTCCTCAGTGGTTGATACCTTTTAATGGCTAACTGAAAAGATGGTAATAATTGCAAGCTTTCGAGACTACTCAGGTCTCTTCATCAGGCATGGTATAACACAAAATCTGAAGAGTCACGTATTTATACACAACAGGACTTAGAATAGTGCAGTTAAAAAAAAAAAAAAAAAAAAAAAAAAAAAAAAAAGAACAAGTTATATGAAACAGAACTATCTCTATGGCAGGGGGACAAGCTGTTCTAGCCATAAATACTGCTGCAGTTCAGTGTGAAAGTTTTATTGTCCTTTGATAAGGGTCTGGTCCAGGACCAGACCCTTATCAAAGGACAATAAAACTTTCACACTGAACTGCAGCAGTATTTATGGCTAGAACAGCTTGTCCCCCTGCCATAGAGATAGTTCTGTTTCATATAACTTGTTCTTTTTTTTTTTTTTTTTTTTTTTTTTTTTTTTTTTTAACTGCACTATTCTAAGTCCTGTTGTGTATAAATACGTGACTCTTCAGATTTTGTGTTATACCATGCCTGATGAAGAGACCTGAGTAGTCTCGAAAGCTTGCAATTATTACCATCTTTTCAGTTAGCCATTAAAAGGTATCAACCACTGAGGACTCTCTGTTCTTTTAAACAATTTTTTTATCTCTACTGGCTAACACGGTACAAAGATATATTTTACTTGTTCCTTGGAATGCACGTTTTGCATGTGTAGTGTAAACAGACTGACAATCACCTGACAAATTTGTCATCACAAATGGTCTATTGGTTTGCACAAGAGATCATCATCTAAACAGTCTGTGCTTCCAAGAGCAAAGGCAGCCAAAGCGCACTGAATGATCTATTCCTGATTGTTTAGTGCCCATCTGAATTGGGGTTGGCCTGAGTGACAAACTATTAAACACCCACTGGTCAGCAAACATGTTGCTGGTTGTCATCTATTTGAACATAGCAAAGTGTAAATTGACCTTTACTCAACATAAAAAAAGTTACAGTAGCTATGTTTTTTGTTCGTAAAGCTGAAACTCTGTCTTAGGTCTCTTTCACACGTCCGTGCCTCCGGTACGTGTATAGTCAGTTTTCTCACGTACCGGAGACATGGGCACACGTAGACCCATTAAAATTAATGACTCTGCGTTCACGTGCGTATTCTGCCATGGACCGTGTGTACATGTGGCGCACACGTGTGCCCATGTGGTCCACACGTAGACATGTCCCCGTTTTCTCCGGCATCACGGGTGTTACACGGAACGCAAATGGACAACAGATAACATAAACGGACCACACGGATGTGTTCTATGTGACACGCACCGGAGAAAACACATGTATCTGCGAGAAAAAAACAAACAAAACTTTACTCACCTTCTCCAGCCCTCCTGTCTCTGCCGCTGCTGTCACTTGCTTCCGACCACTGCTCATTATGCTCATTGCATATTCACTTCACTGCGGGCCAGAAGCAGCAGCGGGGAGTCGGCAGGTGTGGAGACCGAAGATCAGCACCACGGAGAGCAACGCCAGGGACAGGGGAGTAGAAAGTTTCCGTTCTCCGTGTGTTATCACGGATAACACACGGAGAACACACATGAGTCATAAACACGGCTCACGGAGGGCAAAACGCACCTTTGACACGTCTGTGAAAAACGTGCGTGGTTTTTCACGGATGTGTGAAAGAGGCCTTATAGTGTAAGAAGAGTAATTAGAGGGTCAAGCAGATAACTACTCTATACCGTAATATGAGGCTGGGAATACCATTACTGTATTTCAATCACACTACTGAATGCAACATTGTCTAATTCAGTAATAGTTAGTACTCATTCTTAAAGAGAACCTATCACCAATCTGATTTCAGGACAGCCATCAAGCCATTACAGTCCTTACTGGTGTATGGTGCGTGGTAAAGGGGGGGAGGGCTGGGCCCCGGGGCAATTAATTAGCTTTTGTAAACCCTGAGCCCTATCATCATAGTCACAGCCTACAGAAAGTATGGCTGCAGCACAGGGGGCTGGCCATGTTGCTTCGGCCACTTTAAGCTGAGTGTGCGCTCCCACATGGCTAATTTGCATGTGATGCACTTCTTCTGGGCACCTCGCATGCAAGTTAGCCATGTAGTGGTGCCAGGAGCAGTGTGGCAGACCTGTCTGCATCATCCTTTGCATGACAAGCAGCAGCATGATGAGGTCATCATGCTGCAACCTCTTCACACTGCTGTGTGCAACGAGGAGCTGGACAGAGGTGGCAAGGACGCGGTAGGGAATTGTAAGTGTTCCATGGAAGAGCTGAAGATTATATTTCCTGACATTTGCTGGGGAGGGAAGAAAGGGGACATGGGGCAAAGTGTTATTACGAGGGCCCATTACAGGGCAATAAGGTAAATTGTGAAAGAGGGCACAGTATTATGTAGCGCACTTTGTGGGGGTATATTATACAGACGGTCAGTGTGTGAGGGCTATTATACAGAGGGGTAGTGTGTGGTGGTATATTATACAGAGGGGCAGTGTGTGTGAGGGCCTATTATACAGAAGGGTAGTATGTTGGGGTATATTATACAGGGGGCAGTATGTGGGGGTATATTATACAAGGGGCAGTGTGTGGAGGTAGTTTATACAGGAGGGCAATGTGTGAGGACTATTATATTGAGGTGCAGTATGTGGTATGTGTACTATTATACAGAGGGGCAGTGTGGGGGTGTATTATACAGAGGGGCACTGTGAAAGGGCTATTATACAGAGAGGCAATGTGGGGGTATATTATACAGAGGGTCAATGTGTGGGGGTATATTATAAAGGACGGCAGTGTGTGAGGACTATTATGCTGAGCGGCAGTATGCGGGGGCTATTATACAGAGAGGCAGTGTGTGGGGGTTATTATACAGGGGGAAGTGTATGGGAATGATTATACAGAGGGGCAGCATTTTTTGGGGCTATTATATAGAGAAGCAGTGTGTGTGGGGGCTATTATACAGAGGGGCACTGTATGGGGGCTATTATAATCTACATTGATCAACATTTGAATGCTTCTTTTTGTAAAGGATACACCATGGCACTAGAACAGTGTTTTGTAAAATATCCAAAGTATATCACCATAAAACCATTTATATTGCCTAAAACATGATGATCATAAGTATAGAACAACAAAGAGCACAGAGAAAGATTATAACTACATTTTCTGAAGGTAACAACATTCACCAATCAGTAGGAAGTGTACAAGCCTTTGCTTTGAATGACTTCATCACATCTGCGGCAACAGGACATCACTAGTCTCCCACGCTGCTCTGATGTGATTTTGGTCCACTCTTCTTCCAGTCTATTTCATTTTTTTTGACTGATGTGGGTTTTTGTAATGCCTGCCCAGAAGCACAGTCTCAAAATGGCTGTCACGGACAGGCTAGAGGAAAGCCGCCCACTAAGCAGGATTCCGAGAAACCCAAAACCCTTTAACGCCTATACAGGGATTTTGAATTACTACAGGGCCCCGGAGAGTGCTACCTGTGGAAAGCTGAGTCCAGAGGAGAATAGTTGGCAGGCAGGGTCAAACCAGTAAATACTGAAAAGGGACAAAATCGGCAGAAAAGAGTGTAGTCAGGAAAACAGGCCAAAAAAAAGAGGAATAAATATCCTCCACAAATTAAGTATTACTTACAGCAAAGATGGGCTGCAGTGTGTACATCGCCCACGCCAAAAACTAATACTCTACCAGGATACAGCTAAACCCCCACTAAGTGGAGGCATCACAGGTGCAGGAGGAGCAAATCACACACATATTTCCATGGAATGGAGAGGGGCGATATTTATTCCTCTTTTTGTTGCTATTTTTATATTTAGTGTAGGGACCTACAAGCATGAGGTTCCCGTGACGAGGGTTGTAGGCTTCCGTTTTATAGCCATAAATAGCAACTAAAACTTCGTATTTTTTTGTACAGGATATAGCCAGGCCCCTTTCTGTTAGGCCTTGCATTTTAGACTTTCTGTCCCTGCATGGTACACAGGTGGGGTATGACTTGGCAGCCCGCCTGATCTAATAGTATGGCCGTCACCTAATAGGCTGCGGGCTTGTGACTGTGTATCTACATGAGTGAACAGCACTCTATGCAAGCAATCAGTGTGCAGTTTTATCATCTAGCAATCACCCCCTCCATTCCATGGAAGTGTGTGTGTGATATGCTCCTCCTGCACCTGTGATGCCCCCACTTAGTGGGGGTTTAGCTGTATTCTGGTAGAGTATTAGTTTTTTGGCCTGGGCGATGTACACACTGCAGCCCATCTTTGGTTTACTCACTGCTGGTAGATGTGAACTGGTTGCCCGAGGCCGGCTGGTTTCGCCTCCAGATCCCCTTTGTCCCAGTGCCAGTTTGGTTCTCTGGTACCTTCTTCCCCTACACCTGTCTCTGGTAAGTGAGTCCCCGTGGTATGAAACAACTGGGGGTCACTGTTCTGTGGTTTGTCCACTTCGGTCCGCCTGACGGTAGCGTGAACCCTGTGGGGTTGGAGTCTCTGGTCCTGTCCCCGGTTCTCCCGTTGCTACTGAGCCTTCAGATTCTTTAGGGTCAGCAAGGTCCTTGATGGTCCCCTTGCTGTGCAGGTGTTAACAGGTCGGCCTGGAGCTCTTTCCTGTCCTGGTGTCCTGTACCCAGTCGGTGCGTAGTTCTGGGAGTACTCCACCGTACTCCACTGGCAACCACTTCTCCTGGGTGCCAGGTCACCGCTAACCCGAGTCAGGACGTTGCTTCACTTCCACCTTCACTCCTCTACTCCTGTCAACTCACTGACTGTGTCTGCTCCCTTTCACTGCAGACTCCCTTCTCTCTACTCAGACTCCTCTCAACTTCCTTCAGTCTCCCTGTGTTCTGACTACTCTCCACAGTCTGCCCCTCCCACCTGGTCAACTAGTGGATTGGATTGGATCCACCACTAGGCGGCCATCCATTGATCCCACCCTAGCTGGGAACCATTGTATGCGGGATTGTTGGGGAAAACTGGGATTACCTGGGTTTTTGTTGGTACCGGCACTGGGGTTCTGGGTCCTTAAGGGGGTAGGCCCTGCATCCTTGTGGGGATCGAAAACCTTGTAGCACCCTGATGGTTTCAGGGGCGCTACACTAATGAGAGGTGACCAGCATTCTTGGGGGACTTGAAAGAGTTGGTCATGTTGTAAAGATGCAACATTCTCGAAATCACAGACTTGGAATGACCAACTTCTCTTGCTATGGCTGATAGTGTCCCCCCTTTGGCCTTCCTCTGGACAACCCGTTGCCAGAGGGTTTCAGTCAGTTTGGAACAGCACACCATTTTTGCAAAGTCAGTGCAAACTGGAAAGTTAGGCTGTCAGTTAAATAAGGTTTGTCAGATCATTAAGGAAATTATTACCAGGTGCCAGATTAACACCAATAACTGGCAGGTATCTGAAAGTGTTCTCTAATTTTGATCTGTGGTCTTTTTCATTTATCTCATTTACATTTTTATTATGTGCTTTATAATACATTTAATTTATGAAATAAGCTTAAAATACTGCTATTTACTAATGTTAGGAGATAATCACATAGGACTACACAAGGATGTTAACAACATTGTGGAGCATTGTTATCTAATTTTGATCTCCAGTGTATATATATATATATATATATATATATATATATATATATATATATATATACACTGTATATGCACCTTGTGCAGAATTATTAGGCAAGTTGGATTTTAGAGAATTTTTTTCGTGGTTGATCAACCCAAATACCGTATCATATCATATCATAAATATCAAAGCTTAATATTTTTGAAAGTTAAAGTGGGTTTTTTTTTAGATTTGGCTATCTTAGGAGGCTATCGGTTTGTGCAGGTAACTATTACTGTGCAGAATTATTAGGCAACTTAATAAAAAACAAATATATTTCCATCTCACTTGTTTATTTTCACCATCTGATTGGCTGATTTTTTCCCTATGCGCAGTGTACACTGAAATTTGTCAATTAGTGATGCAGATAGGGTACAGAGTTCAGCATTTAGAGAATTGGTAGATCTGCAGCAGATGAAAGAGTGGCTTTGTCAAAACTGCAGCAAGGAGCCCAAGAAGTTAAACCACTAGATTGAGGGTTTCTGCGCTTACATCAAGTAGTGGTTTATTGATTCTATGCATTTCAAAGCATGAGACATCTTCTTCAGGACATCAAACTATGTACAGTAAGTAAAGGAAAAGCGTGGAGGACTTTGAATAAAAGCGCCAAGATCTTGTATGGTTACATGGTGTGTCTGTTGTCAGAGTGAATAAAGTTGTAGTGAGGGTGAAAAAAATGTATATAAAAAAACTAGGATGATTGAAATGTTTATTTAAGAAAATAAAGAGAAATTAATTCAGGAAAATAAGGAAATTAAGAAAAAAAGGGGTAATATAGTACTAATATATGTTTGGAAATATATTGTAAAAATTGTATGTGTGTGTTCAAGGTTTAAAAATAAAAGATAAAATTATCTTTGTTGGTATATTTTTTTCTTCATCAAAAAGGAGAAAATGAAAAGCTGTGAATAAAAATAAAAGGAATTTTGCAACATTTCTACATCAATAATTTATCACTATTTAATACCGATGAATGAACCCGAACTATAAAGTTCAGGGTATGTACCAGACGTCCGGTGCTGAACCCGAAAACAGACTTTTTACTGCACATCTGGTTCCTGTTTGGGTTTGTCACCTGAATAAAGCTTGTTGAAAGGTTACAGAGCAGCCAAACAGCAAGCTTTTAGGCTGTGGGCACTTCCGGAGCCATCGCAAGTATTGACATGGCTGTGATTAGCCAGGGAAATCAATGTAAAAAAAAATAATTTTTACAAATGTACAAATGCTACAAATGTAAGTTAAATAGTAGTAGGAGCAAGGTAGTTATATATACCGTGTTTTGTGGAACTTCACAATGCAGTCAAACTCTTTTCCAGACCCCCTAATTAAGATTCATCAATATTCACTGCTTCTCTTGCCCACCCTGTGTCTATGTCTGTGATTGGTTATAGTCAGTTTGCTGTATGGTAGTGTAAAAATAAATCATGTTTAAAAAAAAATTAAGCAGTCTCCTGCCATATTTTGATAGCCAGTAAGAATAAAACAACAGCTACAGGCTGCAGCCTCCACCTGTCAGATTTATCGGGGCTGCATATCAAAACAGCAGCGATCCTACATCATTTTTTAAAAATTATTTAAATAAATAATTAAAAAAAAGGTGTAGGGTCCCCCCATTTTTGATAACCAGCCATGGTAAAGCAGATAGGTGGGGGCTTTGGAGGAGCCATGGATATTGGCTTAAAAATACCAGCCCACTGAAGCCCAAAATTGGCACATCACATTAGATGTACCAATCCTGGCACTTTACCCAGTTCATCCTGATTGTCCTGCTGCGGTGGCAATCGGGGTAATATAAGGGATTAATAACAGCTATGATTTGTTAAAAATGACAGCTGTCATCAAGCCCTGGATTAATAATGAGAGGCGTTAATGGGACATACCCATTACTAATCCTGTAAGTGAAAAGTGCTGCCCTCAGTGAAAGTTGAAGCTACCGCTGGACTGTCAATTTGTGGGTCATGGTCATGTCTCGCAGTACAAAAATCCAGCAGCACTTGCACTTAGGGCAGAGGGGGAGCCCCCAGTGGGACCTCAGATGATCTAACTGTTGGATTGCAGGTCATGGCCATGTCCCACAGTCCAACAATCAAGCAGCACTTCACTGAGGGTAGCAGTGAAGCACCCAGGGCGACCTCAGGTGACTGGATTGTCGGACTGTGGTACATGGCCGTGACTTAAAGCCTGCTTTACACGGTACGACCGATTGTGCGATTTCACAATCGATCGTACCCGCCCCCGTCCTTTTTGCGTCACGGGCAAATCGCTGCCCGTGTCGCACAAAGTTAGTAAACCCCGTCACACATACTTACCTCTCGTGCGACCTCGCTGTGGGCGGCGAACGTCCACTTCCTGGAGTGGGAGGGACGTTCGGCGTCACAGCGACGTCACACGGGCGCCGGCCAATAGAAGCGGAGGGGCGGAGATGAGCGGGACGTAAACATCCCGCCCACCTCCTTCCTTCCACATAGAGACGGCGGCGGCCGCGGGAGGCAGGTGAGCTGCTCATCGTTCCCGTGGTGTCACACGGAGCGACGTGTGCTACCACGGAAACGATGGTCAACTAAAGTAAACGATATTATGGAACCTAACGAGCAGTACCCGACTCACGATTTGTGAGCGATACTGCGTCGCTAGGAGGTGTCACACAGGCCGGCATCGCCAGCGATGCCGGATGTGCGTCACAAAAACCGTGACCCCGACGATCTATCGCACGATAGATTGCTTGGTGTAAAGCAGCCTTAAGCTCCTAGCAACGCAGTATCGCTCACAAATCGTGAGTCGTGTACTGCTCGCTAGGTTCCATAATATCATTTAATTTAGTTGTTCATCGTTTCTGGGGTAGCACACATCACTCCGTGTGACACCCTGGGAACGATGAACAGCAGCTCACCTGCATCAAGCGGCCGCCGCCGGCTAAGTGAAGGAAGGAGGTGGGCGGGATGATTACGTCCCGCTCATCTCCGCCCCTCCGCTTCCATTGGCCGGCGGCCGTGTGACGTCACTGTGACGCTGAACGTCCCTCCCACTCCAGGAAGTGGACGTTTGCCGCCCACAGCGTGGTCGCACGAGAGGTAAGTACGTGTGACGGGGGTTACTGACTTTGTGCGACACGGCCAGCGATTTGCCCGTGACGCAAAAAGGATGGGGGCGGGTACGATCGATTGTGAAATTGCACAATCGGTCGTACCGTGTAAAGCAGCCTTTACAGTCTGACAGTCAAGCAGTCTGGTCACACTGGGGGCTCGGTCGCTGCCCTCAGTGAAAGTTGAAGCCGCTGCTGGAATGTCGGATTACGGCCATGTCCCGCAGTCTAACAATTCAGCAGCAGTTTCACTGAGGGCAGCAGAGGAGCAACCAGTGGGACCTCAGGTAACCTGACTACCAGACTGTTGGATTGCGGGTCATGGCCGTGACACCTGAGGTCACATTGTAGAACTCGCGTGTGACCTCCATGAACTGAATGATGTCACTTGCTCACAGCTGGATCCTCCTCAGCTGTCAGTGATTCCCAAATACTGCATGTTTTCACTCTCTGCAGCCTCTGGATGTAGAAAATCTGAGGTTCGTCATGGGACTTTGTTTGGATTATATCAATTCTGCAAAAGGGTTTTGGGGGTTAATCAAGGGGTGAACGAGTCTGTGCATATTTTACTTCAAATAAAGGATTTTTTCAGTATTTGTGTTTTTGTTTCTTTACATTTAGAGGATTAGTAATGGGGGTGTCTCATAAACGCCTCCCATTACTAATCCAGGGCTTGATGACAGCTGTCATTTTTTGAGAAATCACAGCTGTCATTACCTCCTTATGTTACCCCGATTGCCACCGCACCATAGCAATCAAGATGAGCCGTGTAAAGCACCAGGATTGGCATTGTCTGCTTTACCATGGCTGGTTATCAAAAATGGGGAGACCCTACGCCATTTTTTAAAAAATTATTTATTTAAATAATTTAAAAAAAAAAACCCGTAGGATCCCCTCTATTTTGATATTTAGCCAAGGTAAAGCTTACCTGCACTGGCTATCAAAATATGGCTGGAGACCGCGTGATTTTTTAAAATTAATTTATTTCTTTTTACACTACCATACAACAAACTGACTGCAACTAATCACAGATGCAGACACAGGGTGGGGGGCATATATAACAGTCTGCAACTAATCACAAACACTGGCACAGAAGGTAGGGGTGTGGGAAGCAGTGAATATTGATGAATCTTAATTAATGAGCCCGGAAAAGAGTCTGACTGCAGTGAGATCCTTCAGGAAACATGGTATGAGTAACTGTAACAGCGTGTCCCTCCCCCGCCTGTGCTCATGGTGTGTTTGTTCTTCTCAGCATGGGACTTCTCCAACCAGAACAGAGCCAGGAGTCTAAAGTCCATTCATGTATCAGATGTCTAGGGAGAGGTGTGCCCACCTAAGGGCTGATCCCAAGAGAGAAGAACAATGAGACCCATTTTAGGTTAGTTGGATCTCGGCTGGAGAAGCACTAGGATCTATAGCTGAGGCTGGATCCTAGGGCCTGTGTATGGACTGTTACAGACTGGAGATCAGTGGCCACTTGGGATTGTGTTTTATTGTTCCCCCTGTTGGACTCAAGGAACTCATATAAAGACCATTGCCCTATTTTCCCTGGCATCGGAATACTAGGCGGTGCTCCTGGATCTTTTGTTTTGTTGTGGACTCCTTGCAGACTTTAAGGATTTATATTTGTTTGGTGCTTTATCTTTGTGGTTCCAATAAAGCCCTTTGGATTGTTCCTTGGCCTGGCGTCCCTCACCGCTCTGTCGCATACCCAGTCACAGTAACTATCCTGCTTTTACAACCATTCACCTTTAATTTGCAGCCCCCTAGCGCTACGGCCATTTAGCACCCTGTTAAGACCCTATTGCCCTTGTCTCTTTTCAAATCAAATCTTTATTTTTATATAGCGCTAACATATTCTGCAGCGCTTTACATACATCAGAAACACTGTCCCCATTGGGGCTCACAATCTAAAGTCCCTATCTGTATGTCTTTGGAGTGTGGGAAGGAACCGGAGTACCCGGAGGAAACCCACACAAACACGAGGAGAACATACTATCCTATTCCCTGTTTGCATCATGCTGCTCTCAGATCTTGTAGTAAAAACCTGGTGACAGATTCCTTTTAAGTTCACACTTCACTATATAGTTAGTATTTTCCATAAGTATAAGTTTGTGCTGCTCAAGAGATAACTTCAGTTTAACCCTTTAAGTGGGAGCTTCAGAAGAGATTGCTTATAGACTATGACAAGTCATAGCATTCTTTTTCACCATAACTGAGTGAAGAAATATCTATTATGAAAGAACTATTTCATCATATAATATAACCTAGGATAAAAAAAACAATGAATTTAATACTCTGCAGAAAGTAAATAAATAGTACCAATACATGTACAAAACATAGGGTACTTAGTTGACTTTTTTTCTTTTTACCAAATAAGTTTAAATGCCATCACATTGCAACAAGGTGTACCCTATCAGTATGGTCCCTAACCCTAGAAAGTGACTAGCTATGTGCCAGCAGGGCTCAAAATACACGGGTGCAGAGAAGGACCTGGGTTTGACTATTTTGCACCTGCTTGTAGACAGCTAAATAAACAAGGTAAAGAGCCCAAAAAGGGGTGTGGTAGCAAGTGATGCGCTCCCCCAAATGTACAGAGTACAAAGAACTAACGTAAAACACAGAAACATTAATCAGTACATATGCTGGTATAAGTGTAATATGTAGGTGCACAATCACACTGTGGTCATTAACAGACTAATATGCCTATAAATAGTTACCCTGCAATAAGTAAATAAATGGAAGTAATATATGTAAAAATATAGCATAAGCCCATATTAACAATTAAAGTAGTACAGTACATAATCATTCTTTATCAAGTGATACTAAAATATAAGGAGAAATATTATACACAAATGTGTGCTACACACAGAATATACAGTGAGAAAAATAAGTATTTGACACACTGTCGATTTGCAAATTTTTACACCTACAATGAATGGAGAGGTTTGTAGTTTTTATCGTAGGTACACTTCAACTGTGACAGACAGAAGCTAAAAAGAATCCAGAAAATCACTTTGTATGATTTTTGATTAACTAATTTGCATTTTATTGCATTAAATAAGTATTTCATACAATAGAAAAACAGATCTTTATATTTGATACAGAAACCTTTGTTTGCAATTACAGAGGTCAGACGTTTCCTGTAGTTCTTGATCAGGTTTGCACACACTGCAGCAGGGATTTTCGCCCACTCCTCCATACAGATTTTCTCCAGAGCTTTAAGGTTTCAGGGCTGTCACTGGGCAACATTGAGTTTCAGCTTCCTCTATAGATTTTTTATTGGGTTCAGGTCTGGGGACTGGCTAGGCCACTTCAGGACCTTGAAAAGCTTCTTACGGAGCCACTCTTTAGTTGCCCATCTTCATTGCTCTTACTAAGGGAAGGAGGTTGTTAGCCAAAATATTGCAATACTTTACCCCATCCATCGTCCCTTTAACATGGTGCAGTTGTCCTTTTCCCTTTGTAGAAAAGCACCCCTAAAGTATGATGTTTCCAACCTCGTGATACACAGTTGGGACGCTGTTCTTGAGGTTGTACTCATCTTATTCTTCCAAAGATGGTGAGTGACGTTTTTACAAAAGTTCTATTTTGATCTTATCTGACCTTCTCCCATGCCTCCTCTGGATCATCCAGATGGTCATTGGTATACTTCAAACAGGCCTGGATATGTGCTGGCGTGAGCACGGGGAAATTATGTGCCCTGTAGGATTTTAATTCATGATGGCATAATGTTTTATTAGCGGTAATTTATGAGACTGTGGTTTTAGCCCTTCAATTCATTGACCAGCTCCTCCCATGTAGTTCTAGACTGATTCCTAAATTGTCTCAGATCATCCTTACCCCACGAGGCAAGATCTTGCATTGAGCCCAGACCGAGTAAGATTGACAGTCATCTTGCATTTTTTCACTTTCTAATAATTGTGCCAACAGTTGTTGCCTTCTCACCAAGCTTCTTGCCTATTGTCCTGCAAAGTCTGCAGTGTACAAATACTTATTTTTCTCACTGTATTGCCAGACTGACATACAGTACATGACTGGATCAATATTAGATATAGTTCCCAATTAGTGCTTTGCAGGACAGCGAGAAATAGTTCATACATCTTCAACAGGTGCATTGACAGGAAGTGCAAAATGTGCAGATAATGCCATATAAAGTGTCAGTGTCATTCAGTTCAATCTTAATATGGTATAGTGCTCACAGTGAGCCATGGTGTATCCAGATGAAAGGTCAAATAGAAATCAGTTTCAGCCATATATTGCCTTTCATGCAGTGTCAAGTTAGCATAATACAGAGCCAGTAACACCATATCTTATCTGGAAAGGAGGGATGCTGGAAAAGCTTGTGGTGGGTTTTTGTCAATAGGATAATAGAGGTTTAGTCCAGCACTCAAGTAAAACTTAACATTTTTATTTAATTAGTGTACAAAAAGCACATGTGAAAAAAATACATTTTCAATGCATATATTTCAGTGTATATACTGTATATATGCGTTTTGAGTATTTTTATGCATTTGGGGCAATTTTTATGCATTTTTTCTTCTTTAGTTTTCTCCTTTTAATATTTAAGAATGTCCCATTATGTTTATTATCATTATATTTACTCAATCCATAACATTTATTTTTGTATTATATATCATAACAGCTTATAGTGCTTAAAGCCCTTGATTGTTGATTCTCGCATTAGAAGATTGGCTTTATTATTATTATTATTATTATTATTTATTATTATAGCGCCATTTATTCCATGGCGCTTTACAAGTGAAAGAGGGTATACGTACAACAATCATTAACAGTACAAGACAGACTGGTATAGGAGGAGAGAGGACCCTGCCCGCGAGGGCTCACAGTCTACAGCTTTATAAATGGGTTATGAGTTGTGCTTTTGTGGACTAAATAGATGGAGATTTCTGTTATACAGAACACATCAGCTCGTCATGATTTAGATGAGCTATGAAGTCATTCCCCTACAACGTCCCTGTTTGGGCCCAATTATGCCTAATTTGTAGAAACTGTTTAAAAGCTTTGAAAAGTCAAAAACTTTGTGACTTGTCAAAGCCTTTACACTAGAATTCTGGCATGTGAGCTTTGTTGAACTACCCCACAGCCTGTTTTGTTTTACATGTGTTTCTTTACTTCTTGGATGCCTTTTTGGTTTTGTTGCTTTCAGTCTGAATCTACAATGGGCACATTCCTACGCCAACTTGGCACTCTCCACTAGGAAATGGGTTTAGACCACATGTCAGAGGACTGTCTTCTAGTTAAATTGTATCTCTTGCTTTGTGCTAATGAGGGGACAAACACCTGGAAACATGTGTCTGGATTTGACTGTCTAGTTTGTTAAGGCTCATTAAGTTCAAGTTCAAGTCCTCTTCCGCTCTGAACAGGCTATTTGCATATTCACATTCCAATATGACTAATAAGATTTGGGAAAACTATTGCATGAATAGGTGTGTCCAGTTATACTGAATAAAGTAATACGTATTACTTAATATATATGTAATTATAGCTTTTACTATGCTGTGTTGGAACTCCCTATTTACCGTAGCCTTCATTGTTACATACCTAAAGCTGTCAGACAGGCAGGGACAGCTATTCTTATGTCAGAATGACAAAATGACTTGATTGGAAAAGCCACCACTCAGTGAAGACAAATGAGACATACAGTTGCATCCTTCTCTCTCACTTCCAGATACTATTGTCCTAGTCTGTGATTGTCTTATATAATATTGCATACTGGTAACTAAGGCGCACTCCTTTTTTCTGTTCCTCCCAATGTATGCCTAACATCATATAGTGCAATGATTATGCAATCAGCTTTAAAAAAAAATAATAAATTATTTCAGGATTGCTGCTGTCTTCTATGTTTTATTCATTAATTCAAATTTTACAACAGCTTCTGGAAACATGCGACATTTGTGGCTCAGTGGACAGCACTACAGTATAGACTTGCAGCGCTGGAGTCCTCCTAGGTTCAAATCTCAGCATGGACTACACCTGTATGGACTTTGTATGTTTTCAATCCACACGCCAAAGAGTTTAGATTGTGAGCCCAATGTGGACTGTGATGATAATATCTGTGGAATGTAATCGCGCTATGTATGCTAAATAAAACATATTTACTTAATCTAATTCTCCACTGACAGCAGTGTCAAAGTGCATTTCCAAAGCCACAGTTGTATAAATGACTGTTCCTTGGAAATTGTTTAAAAGAACAGAGAGTCCTCAGTGGTTGATACCTTTTAATGGCTAACTGAAAAGATGGTAATAATTGCAAGCTTTCGAGACTACTCAGGTCTCTTCATCAGGCATGGTATAACACAAAATCTGAAGAGTCACGTATTTCCAGGACCAGACCCTTATCAAAGGACAATAAAACTTTCACACTGAACTGCAGCAGTATTTATGGCTAGAACAGCTTGTCCCCCTGCCATAGAGATAGTTCTGTTTCATATAACTTGTTCTTTTTTTTTTTTTTTTTTTTTTTTTAACTGCACTATTCTAAGTCCTGTTGTGTATAAATACGTGACTCTTCAGATTTTGTGTTATACCATGCCTGATGAAGAGACCTGAGTAGTCTCGAAAGCTTGCAATTATTACCATCTTTTCAGTTAGCCATTAAAAGGTATCAACCACTGAGGACTCTCTGTTCTTTTAAACAATTTTTTTATCTCTACTGGCTAACACGGTACAAAGATATATTTTACTTGTTCCTTGGAATGCACGTTTTGCATGTGTAGTGTAAACAGACTGACAATCACCTGACAAATTTGTCATCACAAATGGTCTATTGGTTTGCACAAGAGATCATCATCTAAACAGTCTGTGCTTCCAAGAGCAAAGGCAGCCAAAGCGCACTGAATGATCTATTCCTGATTGTTCAGTGCCCATCTGAATTGGGGTTGGCCTGAGTGACAAACTATTAAACACCCACTGGTCAGCAAACATGTTGCTGGTTGTCATCTATTTGAACATAGCAAAGTGTAAATTGACCTTTACTCAACATAAAAAAAGTTACAGTAGCTATGTTTTTTGTTCGTAAAGCTGAAACTCTGTCTTAGGTCTCTTTCACACGTCCGTGCCTCCGGTACGTGTATAGTCAGTTTTCTCACGTACCGGAGACATGGGCACACGTAGACCCATTAAAATTAATGGGTCTGCGTTCACGTGCGTATTCTGCCATGGACCATGTGTACGTGTGGAGCACACGTGTGCCCATGTGGTCCACATGTAGACATGTCCCCGTTTTCTCCAGCATCACGGGTGTTACATGGAACGCAAATGGGTCACACATAACACAAACGGACCACACGGATGTGTTTCATGTGACACGCACCAGAGAAAACACATGTATCTGCGAGGAAAAAAAAACCAAAAACTTTACTCACCTTCTCCAGCCCTCCTGTCTCTGCCGCTGCTGTCACTTGCTTCCGACCGCCACTCATTATGCTCATTGCATATTCACTTCACTGCGGGCCAGAAGCAGCAGCAGCAGCGGGGAGTCGGCAGGTGTGGAGACCGAAGATCAGCACCACGGAGAGCAATGCCAGGGACAGGGGAGTAGAAAGTTTCCATTCTCCGTGTGTTATCACGGATAACACACGGAGAACACACGTGAGTCATAAACACGGCTCACGGAGGGCAAAACGCACCTTTGACACGTCTGTGAAAAACGTGAGTGGTTTTTCACGGATGTGTGAAGGAGGCCTTATAGTGTAAGAAGAGTAATTAGAGGGTCAAGCAGATAACTACTCTATACCGTAATATGAAGCTGGGAATACCATTACTGTATTTCAAGACAAAACAATCACTGATCTCGGGGAGACCAGCCAGAGAAAACACTGCCAACAGCCAGCGAGGACGCTCAAGACAGTGGAATCCTAGGTACATTGCCCCCTGGGAAATATGGAAATCAAAAAAGTCTGTGGAGCCTCTGTTAGGAGTCTCAACACAGAAACCAGCCAGATATCCCTCCGGGACGGGCCCAGCCAAGGGGTGGCTCTTTTTAGGAGACCACCATAACCACCATATTAAGTGGCCCTTTTACTCAATATCCAACTTTTTGACAAGTTTAAAGATATGACAAGGGAAATACCAAGGCCAGGTATCCATCCACAGCCAGCTGTTTCGGGGTATTGCCCCTCATCAGTGTGGAGTAGGATTCTGGCTAGATGGGAGCAATGCCTAGTAGACCAACAAGACAAAACAATCACTGATCTCGGGGAGACCAGCCAGAGAAAACACTGCCGGCAGCCAGCGAGGGCGCTCAAGACAGTGAAATCCTAGGTACATTGCCCCCTGGGAAATATGCAAATCAAAAAAGTCTGTGAAGCCTCTGTTAGGAGTCTCAACACAGAAACCAGCCAGATATCCCTCTGGGAAGGGCCCAGCCAAGGGGTGGCTCTTTTTAGGAGACCTGTATCTGCGAGGAAAAAAAAACAAACAAAAACTTTACTCACCTTCTCCAGCCCTCCTGTCTCTGCCGCTGCTGTCACTTGCTTCCGACCGCCGCTCATTATGCTCATTGCATATTCACTTCACTGTGGGCCAGAAGCAGCAGCAGCAGCAGCAGGGAGTCGGCATGTGTGGAGACCGAAGATCAGCACCACGGAGAGCAACGCCAGGGACAGGGGAGTAGAAAGTTTCCGTTCTCCGTGTGTTATCATGGATAACACACGGAGAACACACGTGAGTCATAAACACGGCTCACGGAGGGCAAAACGCACCTTTGACACGTCTGTGAAAAACGTGAGTGGTTTTTCACGGATGTGTGAAGGAGGCCTTATAGTGTAAGAAGAGTAATTAGAGGGTCAAGCAGATAACTACTCTATACCGTAATATGAAGCTGGGAATACCATTACTGTATTTCAATCACACTACTGAATGCAACATTGTCTAATTCAGTAATAGTCAGTACTCATTCTTAAAGGGCACCTATCACCAATCTGATTTCAGGACAGCCATCAAGCCATTACAGTCCTTACTGGTGTATGGTGCATGGTAAAGGGGGGGGGGGGGGCCTGGGCCCTGGGGCAATTAATTAGCTTTTGTAAACCCTGAGCCCTATCATCATACTCACAGCCTACAGAAAGTACGGCTGCAGCACAGGGGGCTGGCCATGTTGCTTCGGCCACTTTAAGCTGAGTGTGCGCTCTAACATGGCTAATTAGCATGTGATGCACTTCTTCTGGGCACCTCACATGCAAGTCAGCCATGTAGTGGTGCCAGGAGCAGTGTGGCAGACCTGTGTGCATCATCCTTTGCATGACAAGCAGCAGCATGATGATGTCATCATGCTGCAACCTCATCACACTGCTGTGTGCAACGAAGAACTGGACAGAGGTGGCAAGGACGCGGTAAGGAATTGTAAGTGTTCCATGGAAGAGCTGAAGATTATATTTCCTGACATTTGCTGGGGAGGGAAGAAAGGGGACATGGGGCAAAGTGTTATTACTAGGGCCCATTACAGGGCAATAAGATAAATTGTGAAAGAGGGCACAGTATTATGTACAGCACTTTGTGGGGGTATATTATACAGACAATCAGTGTGTGAGGGCTATTATACAGAGGAGTAGTGTGTGGTGGTATATTATACAGAGGGGCAGTGTGTGTGAGGGCCTATTATACAGAAGGGTAGTGTGTGGGGGTATATTATACAGGAGGCAGTATGTGGGGGTATATTATACAAGGGGCAGTGTGTGGAGGTAGTTTATACAGGAGGGCAATGTGTGAGGACTATTATATTGAGGTGCAGTATGTGGCATGTGTACTATTATACAGAGGGGCAGTGTGGGAGGTGTATTATACAGAGGGGCACTGTGAAAGGGCTATTATACAGAGAGGCAATGTGGGGGTATATTATACAGAGGGTCAATGTGTTGGGGTATATTATAAAGGAGGGCAGTGTGTGAGGACTATTATGCTGAGGGGCAGTATGTGGGGGCTATTATACAGAGAGGCAGTGTGTGTGGGTTATTATACAGGGGGAAGTGTATGGGAGTTATTATACAGAGGGGCAGCATTTTTTGGGGCTATTATATAGAAAAGCAATGTGAGTGGGGGCTATTATACAGAGGGGCAGTGTGTGGGGGCTATTATAATCTACATTGATCAACATTTGAATGCTTCTTTTTGTAAGGGATACACCATGGCACTAGAACAGTGTTTTGTAAAAGATTCAAAGTATATCACCATAAAACCATTTAATTTGCCCAAAACATGATGATCATAAGTATAGAACAACAAAGAGCACAGAGAAAGATTATAACTAAATTTTCTGAAGGTAACAACATTCACCAATCAGTAGGAAGTGTACAAGCCTTTGCTTTGAAAGACTTCATCACATCTGCGGCCACAGGACATCACTAGTCTCCCACGCTGCTCTGATGTGATTTTGGTCCACTCTTCTTCCAGTCTATTTAAATTTTCTTTGACTGATGTGGGTTTCTGTAATGCCTGCCTAGAAGCACAGTCTCAGAATGGCTGTCACGGACAGGCTGCCCACTAAGCAGGATTCCGAGAAACCCAAAACCCTTTAGCGCCTATACAGGGATAATCAATTACTACAGGGCCCCGGAGAGTGCTACCTGTGGAAAGCTGAGTCCAGAGGAGAATTGTTGTCAGGCAGGGTCAAACCAGTAAATACTGAAAAGGAACAAAATTGGCAGACAAGAGTGTAGTCAGGAAAACAGGCCAAAAAAAAGAGGAATAAATATCCTCCACAAATTAAGTATTACTTACAGCAAAGATGGGGTGCAGTGTGTACATGGCCCACGCCAAAAACTAATACTCTACCAGGATACAGCTAAACCCCCACTAAGTGGAGGCATCACAGGTGCAGGAGGAGCAAATCACAGCTGTATCCTGGTAGAGTATTAGTTTTTGGCCTGGGCAATGTACACACTGTACCCCATCTTTGGTTTACTCACTGCTGGTAGATGTGAACTGGTTGCCCGAGGCCGGCTGGTTTCGCCTCCAGGTCCCCTTTGTCCCAGTGTCAGTTTGGTTCTCTGGTACCTTCTTCCCCTGCACCTGTCTCTGGTAAGTGAGTCCCCGTGGTATGAAATAACTGGGGGTCACCGTTCTGTGGTTTGTCTTCTGTCCACCTGACGGTAGCGTGAACCCTGTGGGGTTGGAGTCTCTGGTCATGTCCCCGGTTCTCCCATTGCTACTGAGTCTTTAGATTCTTTAGGGTCAGCAAGGTCCTTGATGGTCCCCTTGCTGTGCAGGTGTTAACAGGTCGGCCTGGAGCTCTTTCCTGTCCTGGTGTCCTGTACCCAGTCGGTGCGTAGTTCCGGGAGTACTCCACCGTACTCCACTGGCAACCACTTCTCCTGGGTGCCAGGTCACCGCTAACCTGAGTTAGGACGTTGCTTCACTTCCACCTTCACTCCTCTACTCCTGTCAACTCACTGACTGTGTCTGCTCCCTTTCACTGGATCCACCACTAGGCGGCCATCCATTGATCCCACCCTAGCTGGGAACCATTGTATGCGAGATTGTTGGGGAAAACTGGGATTACCTGGGTTTTTGTTGGTACCGGCACTGGGGTTCTGGGTCCTTAAGGGGGTAGGCCCTGCATCCTTGTGGGGATGGAGAACCATGTAGCACCCTGATGGTTTCAGGGGTGCTACACTAATGAGAGGTGACCAGAATTCTTGGGGGACTTGAAAGAGTTGGTGATGTTGTAAAGATGCAACATTCTCGAAATCACAGACTTGGAATGACCAACTTCTCTTGCTATGGATGATAGGGTCACCCCTTTGGCCTTCCTCTGGACAACCCGTTGCCAGAGGGTTTCAGTCAGTTTGGAACGGCACACCATTTTTTTTCCCAAACAATTTTTATTGATTTTACAAAATTTTATACAAAACCATAGCAAAAGAAGTATGATTGCAAAAAAAAACCGTACATTCATCGCCAGAATATTTCAAAGAAAAGGATAAAACCTCAACATGGTATTCCAAACCATTTTTCGATTTGCAATAATATACAATGAGTCAGTATTAGAAAATCCAAACGTAACACATGCAAAACAAACCCCTGAACCCCTGTCATCCTGTAATATTTCCAATATCAATGTTGAGCCTTGTTGTTGCCGTGACGTCTCTCCTTCGCCCTTCCCTCGAGTCCCCGCTAGTTGAACCTTCATTTTCCCAAACTACCCTGGATTTCATTTAGAAGGTACTGATAAAGCCTTAATTTAGGTTGATGCCATTCATATGATACGCATCTATCCCTTTGACACCTGTATTCCAAATTAATAATTAAAGACCTTTATCGCATGCGATATCTATATCTACACAAACCAAAGACAGCCAGTCATGATAGATGCAGAATTCTGATTTAGTTGGGGAAGTGAAGGGTATAATATTCAAAGACCCTTGGCTGAGGGCCAGGGGTGCCTACTATAATCCTATTGGTTAACTTGCAAAAACAGCTTACATCGAGTAATATATATGTATGCATTTCATAATCTTATATTAAGCTAACTCAGCATGTATTAAAATAAAAGTATGTCTTATGATAAAGTGGAAAGTCCCATGTCTGAAATTGCCAGACATGGGTGTGTTTAGATAGATCAAGCTAAATCAAGCGCCATTTTTGTTAGTCCAGCATTTTCTTGATTATATTCAATATGTATTAAATCCCATCCATAACAGTCCCCCCTTTTGAAGATAACCAAAAAATCTTTTTCATAAAGTCCATCCATCTGTCCCGGCATGTTCCAGCGTGTCTTTGCGTATACATTATACAGGGTGTTCCTAAGCTAACCCTATGACTGGGGACCCTGTTCTATCCCTCATCCCGACGGTAGACCTAAAGGTGGTCAGGGCCGGGCCTCCAGCGTACCCCTATCTCCTAACAGACCCTGATCTGAAATCACCATACCCTGAGTCCAGGACTAGGCAAGACACGCTGTATATCAAAAGGACAAAACAAATAGACTTGTTCAGCAAATGATCAAAGGGGAAGTAGAAAGCACAGGATGGCAGAAAGAAATCAGTTCCTGTCCCTTAGGTGTCTTCTTGGCCATGTTCCACAGTGGCATACAGGATCCGAGGTGAAGGGGGAGGAGTAGGAGGCGGTGGTGGTGGTCCTCTCATCAGTTCATACTCATCGGGGCTGGTTGCACTCAGAGCCTCATACTCCTCAGGCGGTAGTGGAAGGTCATCAAAAGCGGCATGCATGGTCATCATCTCATCCATGGATTTAGATATCATCCTCCTGATGCATGGAGCTACGCAGCACATGATCAAGGCGAACACTGTCAAGACACAGATAAGAATTATTCCTAGTTTAATAAGCGCATCTTGCCACGCTCTCCACCACCCAAACCAAGTGTCCCATTGTTGTGTGCCTGAGTTTTTGGCCAGTTCTTCGGACAAATCAGTGAGGCCTTTTAGGGCTTTAGTTATGCTACCATCGGGGCCAGTATTATTGGGTATGTAAGTACAGCAGTTACATCCTATCATTTTACAGACTCCCCCCTTTTCTGCCAGAATCATGTCGAGGGCCATCCTATTTTGAAAGGCCATATCTGAGGTGGGTCCTAGTTGTTCAACAATTCCTTTTAGGGCGTCTCTGGTGTAATTTACGAAGCGTTGTTGGTTGTAATACAGGTAGTTTATCCAATCTACATTTTTGTTTACTGTTATTATGGGGATGATTGACTCAAAACCGGCTGCTACTTGATTTCTGGCTTTGAATTCATCCGGCACTCCTCTAGGAACACCAATTGAATCGACAAACTTGGGGGTCAAAGGATCCTTTTATTTCTGATTCCCTTTTCTGTCTGTTTAGGGGCTGGCGTTCCTGAATGGCTTTGTTCACTTCAAGCAAATCAAATATGTGGAATGGCATGAGTACTTTTACTAGGGCACATTGCCCGGTCCAAGGTACTTGTAAACGGGGTCTTATTTTCATGTCTCCACAAAGCCAGTATACATCGGGTAATTGACTATGTTGATTGGTAAACAGGGAATCATCATAAGGGCCATTGTATATTTTTATGGTATTGTTACAGAAATTTGGTGGCAATTTACCTACTGCTAGTCCCGGGGCAGTGCGTTCAAAACAGGCATAATTTCCAGGATAGGGGGTGACCCCATGCCCAACAGGTTCGTTCCACTGGTAGGGAGGGTACATATGTGCTACATGTCGGCATCTTTTTAAAAGGGCCGTGGTGTTATTGAAAAGAGATAATATGCAATAAAAACCTTTTTCATCTGTTCTGGGATCTATGGGGAAAGGAACAGTACCCAAGTGAGGCCTAGCTGTGGCACACACAATACATGCTGACCTGTTGTTACTTGTTGCGGTGTACTTCAACCACTCTAACCAGAGATTTGAGTCTGAATACCCGGTTTCCAGAGCAAGTTTGTCTTCATAGGTCATGTCTGTCATGTATCTTGCCCCTCTTATCAGTTCCCTTATCTGTATATCCCAGGTGTGGTGTGAAGGCTTGTTCACTATATTTTTGAACCAAAACTTTCCTGTCGCAATAGATACAGGTATGTCCACATATGTGCTTAGTACGTACAGTCCTTGGTCACCTTCAGAGGGATTCTCGATATTTAAAAACATAGTCATCCACCCGTCTATTGGACAGTAAATGTCTGTGTCTTCTCCACCTCTTATGCCCCTTTCTCCCCTGAATCTGCCTTTGGTCAGTGTCATGCGAGCGAGTAAGTTTTTCCCAGACTTGTCTTTGCGTTCTACAGCTTGAGTGGGCATGTATCCCCAGTTTACATTGCCAGTGGTCCACCCTACAAAGGACCATTTTTCACAATTTGAACCCCATCCGGTTTCAGCAGTGGTTATACATATGTAATGTGTACCCCATTGGTGTAGAAGATACTGGTTAGTGGGAGTAGGGCATGTCACTATGTCGCAATAGTCAAACTGATATGAGGCAGAGGGAACGGACACATTAAACCAGAAAGTAACCACCCCATTTTCTCTGGATATTGCCCCTTGGCCAGTTACCACCCCCAAGAAAATGGAATGTAGCAGACTTAGGTAGAAGATGGGAGACAGCCGTCTCCTGCTCCTGGGTCCAGCATCTTTTTGCAGTGAGATGCGTGGATCCATGTGGGTCTTCCTTCAACTTTGACAGCGGTAGTAGTCGTCAGAAGGACCTGGAATGGCCCGTCATATCTGGGCTCAAGGGTACGTCTGGTGAATTTCCTGATGAGGACCCAGTCACCTGGTTGGATCTGGTGTGAGCCTTCTAGGTCCTGAGGATCTGGAATGGAAGAGAAAACTCAAGAATGTACTTTAGTCAAATGTTTAGCTAGCTCCACAACAAACTTAGTCAGAGTATCGTACTGCAAGGATAGCTGTTGTGGAAAGTACAACCCTAATCTGGGTGCGCTACCAAACAAGATCTCATAAGAGCTCAACTTGTGGGCTCCTGTTGGGGTGTGTCTGACACTGAACAATGCAAGGGGAAGACTCATGCCATGGCTTCCCTGTCTCCTGCGCTGCCTTAAGCATTTTTGCTTTCAGTGTCCCATTTAACCTCTCAACTTTCCCACTACTCTGAGGGTGATACGGGGTGTGTAGAGCCAATTCAGTACCCAAGGCCTGCCATCTCTCTTTGGTCAAGTTAGCAGTAAAAGCAGGTCCCTGGTCACTTTCTATGGTCTCCGGGAGTCCATATCTGCACACTATCTCCGTGAGAAGTTTCTTCATCGTTGTCTTCGCGGATTGGTTCTTGACAGGAAACGCTTCTGGCCATCCAAAGATGTCTATCACCACCAAGATGTATTCAAATCCTCCTGAGTGAGGCATCTGGATGTGATCTATCTGTATGCGCTGGAAGGGGTACAAAGGCTTGGGTGTACACTTCTGAGGCGTCTTCTCTGTTTTCCCAGGGTTGCATCGGGCACAGACCAGACATCCTTTCGTGTAATTTGCTGCTGCAGTGGAAAATCCAGGTGCGTAATAGTATTCTCTCACAAGATTGTACATCTTCATTTTTGACTGATGTGTAATGCCATGGGCCCATCTGGCCACCATCGGGTAGAGAGCACGCGGAAGGCATGGTTTCCCTTTTTCCAGTATCAGATATTTCTCATTCTGTACTGCTCCATCTTGGATCCATTTTTCTTTCTCTTCTTTCGAGGCCTGCTTCTGAAGAATACGGACCATGTCTTCCCAAGACTTTCCATCTTTCCCCTCTTCTTGTTCTTCAGGATTGGTTAGGGAGCATAACTTGGTCACTTCAGTGACGAGTGCTTGCAGTGCTGCTTCTTTAGCTGTTCTGTCAGCGAGGGCATTTCCCAGTGCTTCCTTTGAAGTTCCCCCAGTGTGGGCCTTGACCTTGATCACCGCGACTGTATCTGGCAATAGCAAAGACTCCATCAGTTCTTTTACGGCCTTGTGGTGGCGTACAGGTGTTCCATTTGTGGTGATGAAGTCTCTCGCCTTCCATATTGGTCCATAATCGTGAGCGATTCCCCATGCATAGCGGGAGTCAGAGTAAATGTTCACCTTTTTTCCAGCCGCCATCTTGCAGGCTTCAGTGAGAGCGCGTATCTCAGCTTCTTGAGCAGACAAGGATGCGGGTAGCGCCTTTGTCATCATCACAGCATCTTCTGTTACCCCCGCTATACCCGTGCGAAACTGCCCCTCTTTACCTGCATATCTTGATCCATCCACAAAGAGGGTTAAGTCAGGGTCTTCTAAGGGTGTATCTTTCACGGTATCGAATCCAGAGGTTTCCTGCCTCATGAGAGCAAGGCAATCATGCTGTGCAATGCCTGAGTCGACTACCTCTTCCACCAAGGTGTCAGAGGTGGGACACTCCCCCCATGGGAGAGGGAGGAGAGTAGCAGAGTTAAGGACCGCACACCGGGAGATGGTAACGTTGTCAGGAAGCAGTAGGGAGCAGTGTAGCCTCAAGTGACGAGCGGAAGAGAGATGCTTCGGCTGAGTCTGTGCCAGGATGGCAGTCATGTCATGTGGAGCCTTGATCTTCAACTGATGACCTAAAACGATGTCAGAGGTCTTGTCCAACAGCAGGTGGGTTGCAAACACCGCTCTCATGCAGGATGGCGCTCCTCGGGCGACAGGATCCAGTCTGGCAGAGCAGTATCCAATGGGCCGCTGTCTTCCTCCATGGGACTGGGTCAAAACCCCCGTTGCATGTCCTGCTTTCTCCATGACGAACAGGCAGAATGGTTTTTGATAGTCCGGCAAACCCAGAGCTGGAGAGGAAGATATGATATTTTTCAGCTTGTAGAATGCATCTATAGCCTCCTTTGTTAAACTGAATGGCTGATTCTTCAAGCATTCATATAAAGGCTCCATCATCAGAGAGGCGTCCATTATCCACGCTCGACAATATGACGTCATCCCTAGGTAGGATTGCAGTTGAGCAAATACCACGTCCCCAAAATCACACTCAACGGCTGACTTCCTGTCTGCAGTTAGATGCTTAGCTTGATGCGAGATGCAGTGTCCCAAGAACACGACTTTTTCCTGGCAGAATTGGAGTTTGTTTTTGGAAGCTTTACATCCATTCAGTGCAAGGAATTGTAGTAGTGAGATTGAGTTTTCTTGGGCTTCCTCCAGGGAATCACAGCAGAGGAGAAGATCATCGACATATTGAAGCAGGACTACATTGGGGTGAGTGATCCTCCATGGTTCTAATACATCAGTCATTGCTTGGCTGAACATGGATGGGCTGTTCTGGGCCCCTTGGGGCATCACTGTCCATGTATACTGCTGGCCCTCATGGGTAAAAGCAAAAAGATGTTGACAATCTGCACTTAATGGGACACTGAAGAAAGCATTAGCTAGATCCACTACGGTGAAACAGGAGGCAGTAGATGGGATGCCTGCCAGCAGAGTATGTGGGTTAGGCACTATTGGAGTGTCCAGTACTGTGGCTTCATTAACTGCACGCAAGTCTTGGACCATTCTGTAGGTGGCTGGTTCTCCCTTTCTTGTTTTCTTTTTTACTGGAAACAACGGTGTGTTGCAGGGAGATTTGGTTGGTATGATTGTTCCATTCTTGAGATAGCATTCTAACTGATGAGAAATAGCAGCAGACTGTTGAGAGCTTATTTAACAAAACATCTTTCCATTCCTTCTCCTCTAATCTCCCTTTCTTTGCAGTGATCCCTGCCACCTTCAGAAGCGACGTCATATTTTTAACATACTTCCTTCCTTCTCATTCGCTTACTAATTCTTCTGCCGTTAACTTGACAGGTGTGGACTGATTAGACCCCATGCTTAAAGGGTAAACAACCTAAAACTAACACGTCAACCTGGATGTCTGGTCTGTGCCGTAGTGCACTTCCTCTCCTGGACCAGCGACTATACACATCCACAGAATACACAGATTTTCTACCTCAGTCCACAAAACCACAACACAAATGGGTTGTCCTACCAGGAAGAAGTGTCACGTGGGTGATAGAAACTAAATTCACCCTCACTATATCTTACTTCAAGTACTAGTAACCTCTGTTCACACTATATACACCTTATTTGAACAGTCCGTCCAGAACATCAATACTCAATGATTAAGCCCAAAATCAAGGGTTTCCCCAATGTATTCAATCCTAGGTAAGAATACACTGACGTCCACTAAAACAAGACCAATGAGTACGCATACAACGTTCAACTCACTGCTTAGCAGGAAAACCGTACCAGGAAACAGTCAGGGCTCTTTCCCCCACTTTATACAACACTGCACATGTACATAGAAAACCCTTCCAAATCTTTTATTCCCGAAGATCAGGTCCAAGGCCTTATCAAACATCAACTATCGACCGGACACGTCACACACCAGTGTATCTCGCAGTATACACAGCAGTATACATAAACAGTTAACTAGTTACAAGTTTCTCATTTACTCAAGAAGTAACAGCTTCAATTTATCAAAGTATATTCTTGTGACACTTCCCCTTTTTGAAGCCGTACGAACAAAGCACACAGGACTTCCTCTTTTTGCAGCCAGCCTTGCTGCAAACACAGTGATTAAAGCGATACCAGGTGTCAAAGTCTTAATTATGACCGGGTTCAGGAGCTAGGACTTTGACAGGTCGGTCATCAAGTGTCTGGACTCTGGAAGCCGACACCTCACTCTTCCCCCGAAATTTTTTTTTTAACACAGAAGGCTAAGATAAGATAACACAAATTTTCTCGCCTCTTTGGAGTTTGCAACCTCCAGGCCTCTGTGGTCAAGGTAGAGTGAAGGTGATAGCACGGCTTTCCTTGGTTCCCAGACATACGTCTGCCCTAGCCCCACGTTGGGCGCCAAATGATAAAGCCTGAATTTAGGTTGATGCCATTCATATGATACGTATCTATCCCTTTGACACCTGTATTGCAAATTAATAATTAAAGACCTTTATCGCATGCGATATCTATATCTACACAAACCAAAGACAGCCAGTCATGATAGATGCAGAATTCTGATTTATTTGGGGAAGTGAAGGGTATAATATTCAAAGACCCTTGGCTGAGGGCCAGGGGTGCCTACTATAATCCTATTGGTTAACTTGCAAAAACAGCTTACATCAAGTAATATATATGTATGCATTTCATAATCTTATATTAAGCTAACTCAGCATGTATTAAAATAAAAGTATGTCTTATGATAAAGTGGAAAGTCCCATGTCTGAAATTGCCAGACATGGGTGTGTTTAGATAGATCAAGCTAAATCAAGCGCCATTTTTGTTAGTCCAGCATTTTCTTGATTATATTCAATATGTATTAAATCCCATCCATAACAGTACCACTCCGAATGCCTGAAAGGTGTCACCAACTTAAATATTTCTTCCCTTGTGAAATGAGACTCTATAAAGGTTTTCCATCTCCCAAACAACTTTGTCTTATTGTCTTTGTCCCTTTCTGCTTCTAGTTTCTCCAACCTCAGAAGATTATGTAGTTCGCCAATGACTTCCCTTGTGGATGGGGCCTCCTCCTTTATCAAGTGTCTTAGGATGCACCTTTTAGCTATCATGGCTATGTCATGTATGATTGCAAATGTCTTTTTATCTTGAGTGTTAAGTCCCCCTCTAACTCCACCCTCAAAGACGTGAAAAATCCACACCATTAATTCTGGTTTGCAGTAAATTTTCCATGTTATCTGAACCAATGTTCTGACTTGATTCCAGAACCTCTTTATTGCCCTACATTCCCACAAACCATGTAGCATGTCTGTTTTTTCCTTGTGGCATTTAGGACACCGTGCATTTTTACCCGGCACACCATTTTTGCAAAGTCAGTGCAAACTGCAAAGTTAGGCTGTCAATTAAATAAGGTTTGTCAGATAATTAAGGAAATTATTACCAGGTGCCAGATTAACACCAATAACTGGCAGGTATCTGAAAGTGTTCTCTAATTTTGATCTGTGGTCTTTTTCATTTATCTCATTTACATTTTTATTATGTGCTTTATAATAAATTTAATTTATGAAATAAGCTTAAAATACTGTTATTTACTAATGTTAGGACTACACAAGGATGTTAACATTGTGGATCATTGTTCTCTAATTTTGATCTCCAGTGTGTGTGTGTGTGTGTGTGTGTGTGTGTGTGTGTGTATATATATATATATATATATATATATATATTGTATATAACCCGTGTGCAGAATTATTAGGCAAGTTGTATTTTAGAGGATTTTTTTCATTGTTGATCAACAACTATGTTCTCAATCGACCCACATACCGTATCATATCATATCATAAATATCAAAGCTTAATATTTTTGGAAGTTGGAGTGGTTTTTTTTTTAGATTTGGCTATCTTAGGAGGCTATCGGTTTCTGCAGGTAACTATTACTGTGCAGAATTATTAGGCAACTTAACAAAAACCAAATATATTTCTATCTCACTTGTTTATTTTCACCAGGTAAACCAATATAACTGCACAAAATTTAGAAATAAACATTTCTGACATGCAAAAACAAAACCCCAAAAAATAGTGACCAATATAGCCATCTTTATGATGACACTCAACAGCCTACCATCCATAGATTCTGTTAGTTGCTTGATCTGTTTACGATCAACATTGCGTGCAGCAGCCACCACAGCCTCCCAGTCACTGTTCCGAGAGGTGTACTGTTTTCCCTCCCTGTTAATCTCACATTTTATGAGAGACCACAGGTTCTCTATGGAGTTCAGATCAGGTGAACAAGGGAGCCATTTCATTATTTTTTCATCTTTTAGACCTTTACTGGCCAGCCACGCTGGGGAGTAGTTGGATGCATGTGATGGAGCACGATATAGTTAGCGATGTCGCAGCGTGTAAAGCACCCTTTACTCCTATTGATATACGATGACCCACTTCAAAACTATCCAGTGCTTTGTTTTCATCCATTTGTGAGTGCTGCTTGAAGTATGTTTGGGGTCATTGTCCTGCTGGAAGATCCATGACCCAGCATGCAAACCCAGTGTTACGTCCCCATCGGAGTCCGCTCCAGCAACTTCTACTTTGATCACCAAGTGACACTGTGTTACTGCCGTAGATAGTGCTGGTGATGGGAGAAGAGTCGATGCCAGCAGCGCTGGTAGGCCCAGGCTTTGCTCATCCACTGGACTGGGTTTCATTGGGATCTACAGTACCACTGGCTGACTGTAGGTGGCGTGTACCATCATTCAGCTACAACCAATGGGAAGACACTACACCCTTCCTATTTCCCCTCTTGTCTGCTGACCACTGCCAGAGATAGTTCTGATTTCCTGGCTCCTGTTCTGCCCTGTTCTGTTTAGTTATTCTGGTGTTCTGAGTTCTGCTTGTTTCTTGACTACCCTCATGCCTGCTGTTTATGTACGTCGCTGCCAGATCCGGATTTGACCTCTGCTTTATTTTCTGATTACGTCCTTGCCTATGTGATTCTGTCCCTGTTTTGCATTTCCCGGTTCGACACTGCCTGACTACTACTCTTATCAGACTGCAACCTTCCACAGGGAGAAAATACCGCAAGGCGAAACTTTCACACCAGGCAATACCAAAAGAGGAACAAAAAGTTCTAAATTTGTCAGCAACGATATTGCCAGATGCTTAGGTGGAAGTTTTGGAGAAAGAACTGGGCTTTGTTCCAAATAAACAGTTTAATCTTTTTGACACAATTCTGGACATGAACAAATTCATCAGAGGTCTCACAATAAAAAAACATTTTTTTGATGACCAAGAATCAACTCATAATGCTCATGAAAAAAATGTGTTCGTGTATGAATACTCAGAAAAATCTTTTTCAGACCAGATAATGTTGAAAAACCTATATGAAATGTCAGAAGAAGAAAATAATTTTTTGGATATTAATGAACGTTTATTTGAAAACAAAGTTCCAAATCCTGCATACTACCCAGTACAGTCACGTTGTACAGTGATGGAAGAATTCCAAATAATGGTAGAAAGTGAACTTAGAAAATTGGCATCTGAAAATAAAAATCTGAATAAGAATAATTCATCAAAAAAATAAAAAAAACGCATTGGAAGAGCTGAAAAATAATCCGAACATTATATTAAAAAGTTCAGATAAAAGGTGCATCTATTGCCATACTGGAAACTGGCCTTTATGAACAGGAAGTGTATAAATTACTTCAGGATAACGGTGTCTATAAAGGAGTTAAAAAAGGATCCTACAGAGGAGATAAGAGTTCTCTTAATGAAAATTCGGGAAGAGGGACATTCAATGGGTTTCCTAACTAGTCAGCAAGTTGAATTCATGAATCCGCCTTTCCCCAAAATTCCTCTATTCCATTCCTTGCCTAAGGTTCATAAGGGGTTATTCCCCCCCACCCATGCAACCCATTGTATCTGGGATAGGGTCACTATTAGAGAATTTGGGGGGTTGGCTAGATGAACGACTTCAACCACTGGTATTAAGATCACCTAGTTACATTAAAGATAGCAAACATGTATTACGTGTAATGAAGAACATCAAATGGAATAGTGACTATACATGGGTCACTGCTGATATAGCCACACTATATTCATCAATACCGCATACTTTAGCCATTCGTGCACTTCACGATCAATTGTATAAATATGCAAAGTATAGTGTGGAATTTCAGCAAAAGATCTTGTCAGTAACAGAATTCTTGTTGAAAAACAATCATTTCATGTTTAAAAAGAAAAGCAATTTGTTTCTTCAATTACAGGGATGTGCGATGGGGGCAAAATTTTCCCCATCGCTCGCTAATATTTTTGTTTCATGGTGGGAAGAAGAAAAAAAATTATGGTCAGGAAAATATCTATATGGATCACATAGAATTTTTCGGGAGATTTATTGATGATTTGATAATATGGAAAGCTGATCCTAATAACATCAAAAAATTCATAAATTTCCTAAATAACAATAACCATAATTTAAGATTTACATACCACACAAATAAGGAACAAATTGCTTTTCTAGATATGAAGTTGATTGGAAATGAATTGGATTCCAGGGTTGAAGTGCGTTTATACAGAAAAGCGCAAACAGGGAACTCATTATTACATCCTAGTAGTAATCATCCTAAGCATGTTATAAATAATCTCCCGGTGGGAGAATTTGTACGTGCTAAGAGATGCTGTACAACTGATTCTTTTTATCGACAGGAGTGTGAAGTAATTAATGAACGATTAAAATCTAGAGGTTATCGCAGACACCAAATTGATAGGGGTAAAATTGCAGCTGATAGAAAAACCCGAGATGATTATTTGGAAATAAATAGTGATGAGCGAGTACTAAAAAGCTCGGGTGCTCGAAGCTCGGGCCGAGCATCCCAAGATACTCGTGTACTCGGGCCGAGCAACGAGCCCAATGTTATCCTATGGGAGACCCGAGTATTTTTGTGAAATGACCCCCCGGCAGCATGGAGAAACCCTAAAAATGTCACAAAAGTCTCAGAAGAGTGCTCAAATGACATGGCAACAGCATGGGGAAGACCCCTTGAAGCATTTATCACTCAAAAGTCACAGCTGTGAACAATTTTGTCCGCGTTTTACGCCATTTTTACGGACTCACCAGAAAACCTTCCAAAATGACCCCAAAATGATTTTTCATGGCGGAAATGTTAAGGGCACATACCCAATAGTGAGATAGAGCTGGTGTATGTTACTTTTTGAGATTAATACATGAAAGATTTTACGTGAAAACATTGTGTGGCACTCCGATGTCCCTGAGAAGAGACGTACATGAAGGCCTCTTGAGTCTAATGTGCCCATTTTGAGGAAGTGAGTCTTTGTAGTATTTTCCTTTGCCAGGGCAGTCCAAAATTGTGAGGTTCACCAATGCCCCTGCATACAGACGTGCATGAGGGCCTGTAAACCTGAAGTGCCCATTGGAAGGAAGTGGGTCTATTGTAGTATAGCCCTTAGGCAGGGCAGCCAAAAATTGGGAGGCTCCACGTTGTCCCTGGGTAGAGACGTGCATGAGGGCCTTTAAACCTGAAGTGCCCATTGTAAGGAAGTGGGTCTATTTCAGTATAGCCCTTTGCCAGGGCAGCCAAAAATTGGGAGGCTCCACATTGTCCCTGGGTAGAGACGTGCATGAGGGCCTCAAAACATTAAGTGTCCATTTTAAGGAAGTGGGTGTATTATAGTATAGCCCTTAGGCAGGGCAGCCAAAAATTGGGAGGCTCCACGTTGTCCCTGGGTAGAGACGTGCATGAGGGCCTCAAAACATTAAGTGTCCATTTTAAGGAAGTGGGTGTATTATAGTATAGCCCTTAGGCAGGGCAGCCAAAAATTGGGAGGCTCCACGTTGTCCCTGGGTAGAGACGTGCATGAGGGCCTTTAAACCTGAAGTGCCCATTGTAAGGAAGTGGGTCTATTTCAGTATAGCCCTTTGCCAGGGCAGCCAAAAATTGGGAGGCTCCACATTGTCCCTGGGTAGAGACGTGCATGAGGGCCTCAAAACATTAAGTGTCCATTTTAAGGAAGTGGGTGTATTATAGTATAGCCCTTAGGCAGGGCAGCCAAAAATTGGGAGGCTCCACGTTGTCCCTGGGTAGAGACGTGCATGAGGGCCTCAAAACATTAAGTGTCCATTTTAAGGAAGTGGGTGTATTATAGTATAGCCCTTAGGCAGGGCAGCCAAAAATTGGGAGGCTCCACGTTGTCCCTGGGTAGAGACGTGCATGAGGGCCTTTAAACCTGAAGTGCCCATTGTAAGGAAGTGGGTCTATTTCAGTATAGCCCTTTGCCAGGGCAGCCAAAAATTGGGAGGCTCCACATTGTCCCTGGGTAGAGACGTGCATGAGGGCCTCAAAACATTGTTCCCATTGCAAAGGAGCGGGTCTCCTGTCGTTGTAATGTCCATTCTGCAAAGAATGGGCGAAAAAATTTACCACTGGGGGTATACCTGAAACAAAGGCCTAAGTATTGCAATTTGTAACGGTCATCATCATGGTGGCGCATGAGGAGAAGGAGAAGGAGTCCAGCGATTATCCAAAGTCCAGAAGTGTGTACCCATGGGTGAGTGGAGGTACATGGCAAACTTTAAATTCCGCTCTCATTTGCTGGTGGTGTGGTGAAGTCTGGCCCAATCCAACCCTTGTTCATCTTGATCAGAGTCAGCCTGTCAGCATTTTCAGTTGACAGGCGGGTGCGTTTATCTGTAATGATTCCACCTGCGGCACTAAAAACACGCTCTGACAAAACGCTAGCAGCAGGGCAGGCCAGGACTTCCAAGGCGTAGAGAGCCAATTCATGCCACGTGTCCAGCTTGGATACCCAATAATTATAAGGCACAGAGGAATGTCGGAGTACTGTTGTTCGATCTGCAAGGTACTCCTTCAGCATCTGGGCAAACTTAGGATTTCTTGTGGCACTACCCCGCACCTCAGGGGCTGTGGTACGTGAGGGGCTGAGAAAACTGTCCCACATCTTAAAGACTGTTCCCCTACCTCTGGCGGATTGGACTTGTGCCTCTCTCGGCTGTACGCCTCGGTTGTCCACTGATTCATGACCTATGCCGCTAGCGTTTTGTGAGGGGAATGCTTTGCCTACTTCCGTGAGTATGGCCTTCCGAAACTGCTGCATTTTGGTTGACCTCTCCTCCACGGGAATAAGAGACAAAAAGTTCTCCTTGTAGCGTGGGTCTAACAGTGTTACCAACCAGTAATGATTGTCGGCCAAGATGTTCTTAACGCGAGGGTCACGAGACAGGCAGCTTACCATAAAGTCAGCCATGTGCGCCAGACTCTTAACAGCCAGGACTTCAGTAGCCTGACCAACAAGATGACTGAACATGCTGTCCTCCTCCTCCTCCTCCTCCTCCTCCTCCTCATCTACCCTGTCCTCTGGCCAGCCACGCTGAACCGAGGATATGACTGGTGTGCATGTCATATCCTCAATTTGGCCGGAGAGTTGCTCCATGTCTTCATCCTCCTCCTCGTCATAGTCCTCCACTGCACGTTGTGATGAGACGAGGCTGGGCTGTGTGTTATCACCCACACCCACTACTGTTTCTTGCTGCAACTCATCGCGCTCCGCCTGCAATGCATCATGTTTGTTTTTCAGCAGAGACCGTTTTAGAAGGCAGAGTAGCGGTATGGTGACGCTAATAATGGCGTCATCACCACTCACCATCTTGGTGGAGTCCTCAAAGTTTTGGAGGATGGTACATAGGTCTGACATCCATCTCCACTCCTCAGGTGTTATGTGTGGAGTTTGACCCATTTCCCGACGGCTTAGGTGATGCAGGTACTCAACAACTGCCCTCTTCTGCTCACATATCCTGACCAACATGTGCAGAGTTGAATTCCAACGCGTGGGGACATCACACACCAGTCTGTGAGCCGGAAGATGCAAACGGCGCTGAAAGCCGGCAAGGCCGGCTGAAGCAGTAGGTGACTTTCGAAAATGTGCAGACAGGCGGCGAACTTTTACCAGTAGATCAGACAGCTCTGGGTATGACTTTATAAACCGCTGAACCACGAGGTTGAGCACATGGGCCACGCATGGAACATGTGTCAGCTGGCCTCGCCTCAAAGCCGCCACCAGGTTCCGGCCATTGTCACACACGACCTTTCCTGGCTTTAGGTTCAGAGGTGTGAGCCAGTGATCTGCCTGCTGTTTCAGAGCTGTCCACAGCTCTTCTGCATTGTGGGGTTTGTCACCTATGCAGATTAGCTTCAGCACAGCCTGTTGCCGCTTCGCCGAGGCAGTGCTGCAGTGCTTCCAGCTTGTGACTGGTGTGGAGAGCACAGTGGATGAGGATGCGCAGGAGGAGGAGGAGGCTGAAGAGCATGACATTCCGGAGCTGTAGAGTGTGGGTGAAACACTGACTGAGGTAGGGCCTGCAAACCTTGGTGTGGGAAGGACGTGTTCCGTCCCTCGCTCAGACTGGGTCCCAGCTTCCACAATATTAACCCAGTGTGCCATCAACGAGATGTAGCGGCCTTGCCCACAAGCACTTGTCCACGTGTCTGTGGTTAGGTGGACCTTGGGTGAAACAGCGTTGTTCAGGGCACGTGTGATGTTTTGTGACACGTGGTTATGCAACGCGGGGACGGCACACCGGGAGAAATAGTGGCGGCTGGGGACCGAGTAACGTGGGACAGCTGCCGCCATCAGGTCACGGAATGCTTCAGTCTCCACCAGCCTAAAAGGCAACATTTCCAGCGCAAGCAGTCGCGAAATGTTAGCATTTAGAACTGTGGCATGTGGGGTGTTGGCAGTGTATTTGCGCCTGCGTTCAAAGGTTTGCTGAATGGATAACTGAACGCTGCGCTGGGACAAGGACGTGCTTGATGATGGTGTTCTTTCTGCGTAGGCAACTGCAGGTGCAGGAGTGGAGGAGGCTTGTTCGCAGGCAGCATGGACAGAGGATTGGCTCGCATGCACAACCAGCGAAGACGTAGCAGTGACATCAGCAAGCACTGCTCCTCGACTCTGTTGTACTTCCCACAAAGTCGGGTGCTTGGCTGACATGTGCCTGATCATGCTGGTGGTGGTCAGGCTGCTAGTTTTGGTACCCCTGCTGATGCTGGCACGGCAGGTGTTGCAAATGGCCTTTTTTGAATCATCTGGATCCAACTTAAAAAACTGCCAGACTCGGGAAGACCTAACATTTGTACAGGCACCTTGTGTCATCGTGTTGTTCCGGGGAACGGTTGCCTGACTTCTGCCTGGGGCCACCACCCTGCTTCTTACTGCCTGTTGTGATGCTACGCCTCCCTCCCCCTGTGCACTGCTGTCCTCGCTCTGCATATCCTCCTGCCAGGTTGGGTCAGTTACTGGATCATCCACCACGTCGTCTTCCTCTTCCGCACCCTGCTCCTCCTCCTGACTTGCTGACAATTGTGTCTCATCATCGTCCACCACTTGTTGAGACACGTTGCCAACTTCGTGAGAACGTGGCTGCTCAAATATTTGGCCATCTGTACAGACGATCTCCTCATGACCCACTTCAATATGAGCTGGCGAGAGGCCAGAATGTGTGAATGGAAACGTGAACAGCTCTTCCGAGTGTCCAAGTGTGGGATCATTAATGTCCGAGGAGGACGTGTACTCAGCCTGGTGGTAGGAAGGAGGATCAGGTTCAGAAATGTGCGGTGCAGTATCACGGCTACTGACACTTGACCGTGTGGAAGACAGAGTGTTTGTGGTGGTGCCAATCTGACTGGAAGCATTATCTGCTATCCAACTAACAACCTGTTGACACTGGTCTTGGTTCAAGAGCGGTGTACTGCTGCGGTCCCCAAGAATTTGGGACAGGACGTGCGAGCGACTAGATGTGGCCCTTTGTTGTGGCGAAATTAGAGCTTGCCCACGACCTCGGCCTCTGCCTGCACCACCATCACGTCCACTTCCTTGTTCCTTGCCAATGCCCTTGCGCATTTTGCAATGCTGTGCACTGCTGACGTGTATATTCACTACTTGTGCGTTATATCAAAGTGTGTGGAAATTGCACACAAGTGCACCTGTACGCTGCCACCAACAGGCACACACGTGCGGTTTTAAAAACCAAGCACGGACGCAATAATAACCTAACAGGTTTTTTTGGGGAGCGACAATTACAGACAAGTCAGACACTATCTGGACTGTTTTACACTGTGTACACCAGCCCCAGATATGATGAAGGCTGGTATACGGTCACCACTACCCTGCCTGCCTGCCTGCCTGTATACTGGTACAATAGTCCTGACAAGGACTCTTTTGGTCACTAGCCTGTATTCAGACCTGGCTATACCCTGCCTGTATATAGCAACAGTAGTCCTGAGAAGGACTCTGCTACTGTACTCCGACCTGGCTATACCCTGCCTGCCTGTATACAACTAGAATAGTCCTGAGAAGGACTTTTGGTCACACTGTTTGCAGCCCTGCAACTGAAAAAGCTATAAAGGGCCGCAAAGCTTTCCCTGAATCAGCGACACTCTCCCTGCACTCACTGTCTGGATAGCAGTGAGCAGAGCACAGCGCGCCGGCCGATATAAAGGCTCGGTCACGCTGTGCAGGCCGGCCAATCACTGCAATTCCACAACTAACAGGGCTGTGGCATTGCAGTGGTCTGCCAGCCAATCCCTGCATGAGGGCTGGCTCTCAAAAGAGCGCCAACATGCAGAAATGAAGACCACGAGTACAGCACGAGTATCGCGAGATTACTCGGTCCCCGCCGAGCAGCCCGAGTACAGCGATACTCGTGCGAGTACCGAGTAGTGACAAGCATGCTCGCTCATCACTAGAAATAAAACCTAAATTCAATAAATATGAGGAAAAACCATGTTTCATCACAAAATATAGTGATCAATTCAGGCAAATAACTGAAATCATTAAATCAAATTTATCTATTTTACGAGTAGATCCATCTTTGAGAATTATATTGGATAAAGGCTGCAATTTTATTCCTAAACAATGAACCAACATTTTGTCACCAAGTGATCACACTTTGCGTTTTTCACATGAAAAAAATTCAGGCTGGTTGTCAGTTTCCAGCAGTTATCGTTGTGGTATGAAACTATGTGGTCTATGTAGACACATGTATAATACGACCACATTCAAATCCACAGTTACAAAAAAAGAATATTCTATAAATATGTTTGCCAATTGTAGCTCTACATATGCTATCTATTTAATAACATGTGAGACATGCTGTACTCAGTATGTACGCAATACTACTCGTCCTCTACGTAAAAGAATTTCTGAACATCTTTATGATGCATATAATAAAAGTACGAGGAGTCCCTCTGGAGCCTCTCAACATTTTATTTCTGCACATGGAGGAGATGTTAGCATATGTAGAGTTAATATAATTGAAACTATCCCAATCCCCAAGAGGGGAGGTGATAGAAGAAAAGAACTGAAGCGAAAAGAAGCTATGTGGATGTTTAAGTTAAAAACACGATATCCTGCAGGCATGAATTTAAAGTCTGATCTTTTATATATCTATGATTAAAATGATGCGTTTTTATCCTCCTTGTGCAGATTAAATGTTTTGCCTCATTATTATAAGTATAATGGAATGTTTTTTCTTCCTCTTCCTTCTATTGTGGACCTCCGCCCGTCTTATTCCCCTCCCACTTCACCTGAGCCTCCAAGCGTATATAGGCACATGTTTATTTGTATGATGTTAAGCTATGAATAAGGACCCTCCAGTCCGAGACGCGTAAGCGTTCTTCACATTGGTGAACCATATGTATTTTTTACATGTTACCTGATTTTAATTTTTTGGAATAAAAGTCTTTGATTTTATAATCCTCTGGTCGAAGTTGCTGGAACATCTAACAAAGAATTGTACCTCCAAGATCATCCGGAATCTAGTTCCCTGCACCACCCAGGATTGATTGAATTCCTCCAGATGCTACATGTGCTATGGTTCGTTGAGCTGACATATTTTGTTTTTTCTATGCAACCTTCCACAGGTATTGATCACCTTGGGCCCTGTGTAATTTGAAATCCCTGTATAGGGGTTAAAGGGTTTCAGGGTTCTAGGGGTCCTGCTTGGTGAGTGGCTTCCCTATAGCCTGTCCATTACAGCCCGTCTGAGTGTGTGGATCCAGGCAGGCATTACACCCAGCTTTCTTACACTGGACAGTACATTGTAACCCAAAATCCTTTGGTAATCTTCAGATTTAATGATGCCTTTTACCTATTCAAGTCACTCATTTCCAGAGGCAGCAAAACAACCCAAAAATATCTATGAACTTCCACTATATTTGAGTGTAGGTACTGTGTTATTATCTTTGTAATCCTCATTCCGTATTTGGTAAGCAGTAGAATGATGTGCTTTTCTAAAAGGGTCTATCTTGGTCTTATATGTATATATCACAAGACACTTAGACACTTTCCCAGAAATATTTTGACTTACTCACATTTTGGCAAACTGCAGTCTAGCTTTTTTAGGGCTCTGTTTCAGTAGAGAGGTCCTCCTGCATACCCTGTCGTAGGAATTAATTTAATTCAAATGTTGATGGATAGTTCGGCTGACACTGATGCACCCTGAGTCTGCAGGACAAGCTTGAATTTCTTTGGAACTTGATTGGGGCTTCTTATCCACCATCCGGATTATCCTGCATTACAACTTTTTATCAATTTTTCACTGACGTCCACGTCCAGAGAGATTAGCTACAGTGCCACGGGTTGTAAACTTCTTGATTATGTTGTGCATCGTGGACAAAGAAACATTAAGATCTTTGGAGACAGACTTGTAACCTTGAACTTTGTTGATAACAACAATTTTGGTTGTCAAGTCCTCAGACACTTCTTCTCTCCTCTTTATATTCTCCATGCTTATTGTTGCACACACAAACAGGAAATACACATGTGTATGACCAAACATGTGTAACTGCAATAATTTTCTGGAAGACATAGTTCATTTTCTTAGAAAATTTTAAGGGTGCCAACAATTTCAGCCATGAATGTATATACAGTTTGAGCCTCCACATAGCTTAACAAATACAGTATGAGCTGGCACTTAGCCTCATATGTATTGAATGAGCCTCCATACAGCCTCCTATATACACATTATCTTATACATATGGAAAAAACCCTCCAACACTATTTACCTCTCTCGATCCTGAGGCCCTCTGATCCGGGTACCGGTGCACTGATGTTCAACACAGGATATACGATGATAGGACATCATCACGTCTGCTTTGCCTCACACTGATTGGTGGGAGATGGAGCCAGCGGCCACTCCTCCACCAATGTGTTTACCACGGATTGCATCCTGTGGATGTAAAAAGTGGTGACATCGCGCAGCAACAGTGGGGAGGGCATGGTGTGACCTATAGTCTACTGTCTTCAGCCCTCCTGTTGTCACGGTCAGTGGGCCGGACTGGAACAGCCAGAGGGTGGGATGTGGCACAAGGGTTGCACTTTGCCCTGCCCTGATCTAATGTATAGTGCAATGTGACCACTAGGGGTCATTACAGATAGGTAAGACAGCAGAGCTCCATACTGATAAAACTGTTTTACAATATGACCACTAGGTGCCAATGGAAGGTAAATACAAAAGAGAAACAGGCTCCCTTAATTAACCCCATTTTTTTTTAATTTTTGCGCTTTTTTTTTTCCTCCCAATATTTGAAAAGCTATAACTTTTTTATTTTTTTCTCAATGTAGCACCCCACGGGGCCTTATGGTACTCGTCACCATGCCAGGGCTTTCTTGGGGTTGTTGTGACTGGCCTGACCTGGCCCCGTGAGCTACATAAATACATAAAAAAACAATAAAAACAAACAAACAAACAAACAAACAAACAGGTGTCCAGTGTAAACGGGGATGGAAGGAGGGCAACGGGTCCCTGGGAAGCTTGTCGCCAAGTGCAATGGTGATTCGGTATCGGCCTCCTCCGCCACAGACCCTTCCTGCGACTGTTTGTCTCCCAGGGTGGTGGTGGACGGGAATGGGGGATGCCTTGCAGCGCTACCCATGGTGCGCGGCCAGGGGTTAGCCGCCGCTGCAGAGTCTCTCTCCGGGGCAGATATTGGGTGCAGCCAGGATGGTATCGCACCCCGGGATGTTGGTGAGAACGGGGCGACATTCCACGGGAGTGCCGGAGTGCAGGGAGGCGGCATTTAATCACAGAGTCACTGGGTGCGAGTTAATCTAATAAGGTGGTCCCATGGTAATCCCATACACACTGTTACAGTCAATGAAGAATATTGGCTTGGAGAGCAGTGACTGGAGGCTCACACACTGCTGTGTGATATCCACTGGAGTGGCCAGAGATGAGCCCAGGTCACCGCAAGGACTCACACATCAGTGTGTGAGCAGCTACGAGCAGGACGAGCAGTGACATCATGAGGTTAGCTCAGTTCATTACCGGCAGCAACAAACTCAGGACATCACCGCTCATCACTTAGTTCCATGACCGCGGTGTTCTCACGCAAAGTATCGGGGACGGCCCGCGGCTGTTACGTCCGTTGATGTTGCGAGTTCTGTGCCCATTTCAGACCTCTAGCTGGCGGTCTCTCCTTCAGGGCCGGCTCAAGATTTTCATGGGCCCTGGGCAAAAGAGTCCCACTGGGCCCCTTTACTACAACAATTAAATAATACAATTTCCATAAATATAATCCCCCCCATGCGCTCTCTCTCCCCCTGTGCAGTCTCTTGTTTCCCTGTGCGGACTATTGTCCCCCTTGTCCCCCTGTGCGGTCTCTTGTCCCCCGTCCTCTCTCTTCTCCCTCTGCGCTGTGATGAGTACAGCATCCCTACTGCTGAGTGGTGTGATGGGCGGACCCAGACTGTAAAAGTCCGATTCTGTAGGGTTTCAAAAGTACCCGGATGCCAGGTCCAGGCCAGATATTGATCCGGATCTGGCACTGGGAAAATTAAAAAAAAAAAAAAAAAAAAAAAAAATAAGAATGAAGCAAGTGCTTCATACTTAACAAGGCTCCACCGCAGCTGTACACTGCTCTTGCGGCCTCTCCTTTACTTCCTGGGCCGCTAATTATTGCTGATCCATATGTACTGCTTTCCCCACCCACTGGCTGTTCTGTCTTCTGTGATTGGTTGCAGTCAGACGTGCCCTTAGCATGTGTGACAACATCTGACTGCAACCAATCAAGGGCGCTAAGCCAGGCGGGGAAAGCACTGCAACTCTGGGGATCAGTATTGTGGTATAAGAATTAATACATAAAAATTTAGTTAACCAATTCTCTATAGATTATACTAAAAGTAACCTTGGGCAAAATAACTCAAAACAGTTAAAACCACAACAAATTAGGGTTGCACAAAATCAACCACATACAAGTGCTATGCCCAATAAATAATTGTAATTAGTATTCAGTAAATATAATAAAAACATATTCAAAACAATAACAATTTATTATACATAGCTAGTTCTAAATTCCAAAAATTAGGGGATAGCACAATATCCACAGTCAAAGTATCAGATACAGTACATAAAACACAAATATCCATTAACAGCAAATGTAAAATATCAACGGTTATATATATATAACGCATATATAAAGCACAGTAATAAATCTAAGAAGGTGAAATTTATCCAATAAATTTGTTTAAAACTACTATAAGTATTATATTAAACAACCTAAGGCGAAAAATAAAATCAAAGTGAGAATTTGTAGTACAATCTATTAGTGTGCCTGGACCGGGATATGAGCACACACAGGGAGACACTCTCCTGCTGACTCACCGTGATACCGCTGAAGCCGCCGCACGGCTGATGATTATAGTGACACCAGAGGGCAGGGGAAGGTACCGGCATCCAGCAGGAGAAGTCTCAGCTCCTGAACCGGCAGCATGTGCAGGCGGCGACAGAGGGAAGTTGGAGCAGGCAGAGGGCCTGGATCACAAAATGGCACCGAGGTCAGAGAGGAGGCGGAGAAAGCAAACACAACCTGCCAGCATCGCATGGAAGCAGCTGCAAAGCTTGCACAGTTTGCAACACAATCAGAGGAATCTCTGGAGGAGTAAGATGGTAGAGGAGAAAGGGGAGGAGGAGGAGGAAGATCTGGAGGAGGCTGAAGGAATAGAGGGAAAACCAGGAGAAAACAAACAGGAGGAGGATTCAGGAGAGCAGCAGGCAGCAGAGGAAATACAGGAGAACCCCACTATTAAGGATGTGTTTCAGGTGGTCTCTTTTTGCAAACAGGCCCTCACAACATTAACCAGGGAGTGCTGGGAATACAGGGAGATATAGCTACTCTCAAAAAAGATCAGAAGAAAACTGATATGAGAACCAGTGCTGTGGAGGAAAGATTGGGGGCAGCTGAGGATCATATAGTTACAGTGCAAAAAGCAGAGAAAAAGTTCCAGCAGCAAATATCTGAGTTGTCCACAAAAACGGATGACTTGGAGAACCATTCCAGGAGGAACAATATGAGACTGGTGGGCGTCCCAGAAAAAGTAGAGGGAAGAAATCCTACTGAATTCATAGAAACGTGGCTTAAAGAAAAGATTGGCGCTGATAATTTGACCAAGTTATATGCAATTGAGAGGGCGCACAGAGTCCCAATGCAACCGCAACCACCTGGCAAGGGGCCCCGTATGATGCTGGTGAAACTGCTTAACTACAGGAACCGGGATATTATTCTACGCAAGGCGCGGGATCTGGAGAACCTGACAATTGATGGACACCCAGTGGCTATATACCCTGACTACTCAGTACCGGTATAGAAGCAAAGAATGCAACTTACAGGTGTAAAGAGACGGCTCCGTGAGCTGGGGGTTAAATATTCCATGATGTTCCCAGCAAAACTTCGAGTAGCAGCACTGGAGAAGGTGTACTTTTTTCTTGATCCAGAGGATGCCATGAAATGGATAGACATCAATGCAAGGAAGCTGCAGACAGGAGAAGGATAGAAGCTGGCTATGAGTGACACTGCAATTTCGGGATTGTCCTGGACTACAGGACTGGCTACTCATAAGCATTTGCATATGCTAGAGGAGAAGGAGACTTCATAAGCCCATTTTTATGGCAGTGACGGTACACCCCCCCCCCTTTTTTTTTTTACCTCTCTCTTCCAGGTTATTATTGTTTTCCTAACACGAAGCTGGACAATGACAGGAGGAGGATAATAATTCCCTCTTTTTTTTTTCTTCTGGCCGTGCGGCGGCGATTGATAAATGCTTAAGTTTTCAAAAATTCATAGGTTAGTAGTTTAGATTATATGATATATGCAAATGAAAACGAATATGGTGAAGGCGGGAGGTGAGTTAGGGGGTTCTACTCACTGGGATGAGACAGGTTTGGTATGAGAGAAAAGGAGGAAGGAGGTTGACCGGTCGGGGGGAGACAGACCTCATTCCCTATAAGGGAGTTAAAGATGTAAATCGGAGGTGGAGGAGTTTTGTTGGGGTGGTTCTAAGGGGCGGGTTAGGGAAGGGAAAGACTCAGCGCACAGAGGGACAGGAGGTTTGTTTAAAGATAACCAGTAATTTTCAACATGGGAGAGGAGATTAAAATATTATGTTGGAATGTAAGGGGACTGTCAGACAGAGGTAGAAGAGACGCAATGATAAAATATATGCTAGACCAGAGACCATCAATAATGTGTTTATTGGAGACACAATCTATTAGTGTAAAGTACATGTGACCCCCATTAAAAAGGTAGGTGTGTGTGTGTGTGTATATATATCTATATATCTATATATATTTATATACACACATTTTTATTACAATAATTAATAGTGTCAAATAATTAAATGAATATAATATACTAGATACCATTAATTTAAAAGTGTTCAATAAAAAAAAAAAAAAAAATATCAAATAGTAAAATAAGATTTATGTAATGTGTCAAGTGCTTTGGAATTGTTCACCCAATCCAAAACCAAAATATTCTATAGCTAATAAAGTCGATTCAATAAAAAGTGCCAAGTGCTTAGAATTCTTCCCCTTATCCAACACCAATTTTACTAAAGCAAATCAAAACCAATTCAATGAAAAAGTGCCAAGGGCTTTAGAATCTCCCCCCCTGCGCTGTCTCCCCCCCTCCCCCTCAAACAGCGCTGACAGTGTCCCAGATAGCATGTATGCAACCCCTGTTCCTTGCCTCTTATTGAACGTCTGGCCTGGGCGTCTAGCACCAGGATGGCACAGGAGGCGGGGAGGGAGACTACAGAATGTGTGGGAGGGGGCAGGGGAACTAAGGGGCTGGTACTCAACGCACTATTCCCTCCCACTAATTAAGCAGCAGGGCAGCAACATGCTGTTCACTGTGAAGCATGTCAACAATGTCCTGCCCCTTTTGACATGACATCACCAGAAGCAGCAAAATCACAGTAAGAGTGCTCACATGACCGCTCTGAGTTGGGGGAGAGTGGCTGACAGCAGGGCAGGTAGGTAGTTACTGTCTACTTAACTGCCCCAATGTAGCCCAATAATGAAATAATAAAAAAAAAAGCAAAATAAGCCGGGTAACCCTTTAAGTCATGTGGCAAGGCTTGTTAAAGGGTTGATATTGACTTTTAGGATTGCTACATCCAATTGGTAGCGCCAGTGATCAAGTTTTTTTCCTTCTGATGAGGCTATTTGCTTATTTAAATTCCTAAAGGAGCAATGTAAGGCCTATAAGGGCGGCTTTGCACACTACGACATCGCACGTGCGATGTCGGTTGGGTCAAATCGAAAATGACGCACATCCGGCGTCACTTGCGATGTCGTAGTGTGTAAATCCTAGATGATACAATAAACGAGCGCAAAAGCGTCGTTATCGTATCATCGTTGCAAGCTCCGACTTTTCCATAATTTTGCTGCAGCGATGGTACGATGCTGTTCCTCGTTCCTGCGGCAGCACACATCGCTGTGTGTTACGCCGCAGGAGCGAGAAACTTCACCTTACCTGCCGCCGGCGGCTCTACGGAAGGAAGGAGGTGGGCGGGATGTTTACATCCTGCTCATCTCCGCCCCTCCGCCGCTATTGGCCGCCTCCCGTGTGACGTCGCTATGACGCCGCACGACCCGCCCCCTTAGGAAGGAGGCGGTTCGCCGGCCAGAGCGACGGTCGCAGGGCAGGTGAGTGCATGTGAAGCTGGCGTAGCGATAATTTTCGCTACGCCAGCTATCACACGATATCGTACCTGCGACTATCGCGTGCGACATCGCAGCATCGGCTTGCGATCTCGCAACGTGCAAAGCCCGCCTAAGTCTACATACGTGGGCTTATTACTCTCTCCAAAGAGCATTGTAAGGCCTATAAGTCTCAATATGCGGGCTTTTTACTCTCCCCAAATAGCATTATAAGGCCTATACGTCTCCATACGCAGGCTTTTTAGTCTCCCCAAAGAGAAACAATCCTTTTTACCCCATCAGAGAGGTTGTTAATGGTTAACTGAACAATATTCATCCAAGCTGAAGGCCCTTGGGCCAGGGCCGCCATCAGGGCATTACTACTGGGATTCCTGTACTGGGCTCGGTGAGCAGCAGGCAGGAGGGGGGGCCCGGACACGCTCACAGGCCCCTCCCCTTTCATTCGTCTGCTCACCGGGCCCCAGGGGCAGGGGGCGTTGACAGTACATTTTGCAGGGCGTGCTGTGCAGTGAGCAGGAGGTAGGAGGGGGGGGCCCAGACACGCTGACAGCCCGGGCCCCTCCCCTTTCATTCGTCTGCTCACCGGGCCCCATGGGCAGGGGGTGGGGACTTGCACTGACAGCACCTGCAGTCGCACAGGGACCCCAAGTGGGAGCGGGCCCCTAGAGCCTTAAAACGTGTTAACCCTTTAGCGACCTATGACGTACTGGGTACGTCATGACTCCCTGGTACTTAAGGACCCATGACATACCCAGTACGTCATGGCGAGATCGCGGCCCCGGAGGCTGCGATCGCTGCAAATTTCTTATATTCGAGGAGGAGGGGCCCTCTGCCTGACCTCAGGAGGGGTGGTGTCTCCTCTCCGGACCTAAGGAGGCGGTGATTGGCTGATGAACGCCGCTCAGCCCATCACAGCCACTGTAATGTTTCAGCCATTGAAAATGGCTGAAACATTGAAATCCAGTCATGGTCAGTGCAGCTGTAGCACCGATGATTGGCTGGAGCTGGGTGACGTCAGTTTCACCCGCCCCAGCTCTGATTGGAGAGACCGGCCTTGTGACCAATTTCTCCAACCACTGTGGTTCTGGGGCCGGAGACCACTCCCCTCAGCTTCACTCCGGCGTCTGTGGAAGGTGAGGGGAATGATCGGTAAGTTTAAAGACACTGTCTCCTTTCAGCTGCTGCCATTGCCCCAGCCCCTACCCATCAGCCGCCGGCTGCAACAGTCACTGCCCCGGATCCAGCGGCACTGAACCCATCTGCTGCCTCCCCTCCATCTGCCACCGCTCTCCCCCATCAGCCGCTGCCCCTTCCCTCATCTGCTGCCCCCTCTCCCACCTCTCTCCTTCCTCCATCTGCTGTGATCTCCCCACCTGCTGTGACCCCCCACCTGCTGTGACCCTCCCACCTGCTGTGACCCTCCCACCTGCTGTGACCCTCCCACCTGCTGTGACCCCCCCACCTGCTGTGATCCCTCCCACCTGCTGTGATCCTCCCACCATCTATCCATCTCTCTGGATATCCGTCCCTCTGTCCATCCGTCCCTCTGTCCATCCGTCCCTCCGTCCATCCGTCCATCCGTCCCTCCGTCCAACCGTCCCTCCGTCCAACCGTCCCTCCGTCCAACCGTCCCTCCGTCCAACCGTCCCTCCGTCCAACCGTCCCTCTGTCCAACCGTCCCTCTGTCCAACCGTCCCTCATCAATATGTAGCACCCACGGGACAGGAGTTAAATGTTACTCGTCGCCGGGCCGGTGATGTTGGGTCAGGAATGTAACAGGTGGCCCTGCCCGGCTTCGTGGCCTCAAGGTGTACAATAAAAGGGGATTTGGATGATGGTGGGGGAATGATGAGGAAGATAGTCTTGTGACGCCACCTGTGGTACGTGGCCAGGGATTAGCCGTCGCTGCTGTCGCTGTCCTCCGGAGCGGATCGTGTTGCAGCAAGGATCTTTCTGCTCCCCACAGGTGGAGCTGGGCCCTGGGGAGGATGATGAGGAGAGTAGTGGGCGTTGGCGCCAAAGCGCGGGGTGACAGCAATCAAAAGGCTGAATCAGCTGCTGTGGTTCCAGCCGTGATGGGCCCCAGCCGATCCCAGATCCATTGGAGGTTAGAATCGGTACGGTGGTTGATGGGTTCTTCCTTCTTGTGCCTTTAAAGATGGATCCCCATGGCCTGATGCTACTTAGTGACCCCGGTTTGTGTAGTGTTAGCTCCTGTCCCGTGTGTAGGTGACGTGGGGACGCTGTGGAGCTTGACTGTAATCACGACTCCGGACCCTATGTGGCACTGTGCTCCGGGATCTTGTGGTGGTCAGAGGGACATGCAATCCCCCTGTCCTGCAGATTCTGGTGATACAATGTGAAGTCTGTTCCACCCTAATGCTCTGCACCCTGAACCACACCGGTCCCGCTCCTGTTCTCTCCTGCTGGGGAACACCTAACTGTTGTGTAAGCTCCCAACTCCCCTGGTGGCTGCTCCTCCCCCGGTTCCCTGTCACTAGTGGGTGGATGCCCCCCATGTTTGGTGACTACCTTAAGACCCGACCCTAGCCTGGTCCCCAATCGGGAGGGCAACCTGGTTGTGTATATGAGTTTGTGTTGTGGAACTGGTACCGACTTCCTCTGGATCCAGGATGACTACTGCACCTTAAGTGAGGTGCAGTCCCTGTGGTGACTGAAGCCTCAGGGGCGCCACATATCCATCTATCTATGATTCTATCTATCTAGCCATCTATCTATGATTCTATCTATCTGCTGAAATAGCCTTAAAGTGAATCTGTCAGCAGGTTTTTGCTCCCCCATCTGAGAGCAGCATAAAGTAGAAACAGATATCCTGATTCCAGCAGTGTCACTTACTGGGCTGTTTGCTTTCATTGTGATAAAATCAATGTTTTCTCTGCTGCAGATCTAGCAATTATACAGAGCTAATGAATATGCTGGACTACCTGCAGCATGACAAGTAGCCCTGTAATGATAATCTCCTGCTGATTAACTAGTGATGTTATCAAAACTATACTAAGCAGCCCAATAAGTGACAATTGTTGGAATCAAGATCTCTTCCCCTATGTTATGCTGCGCTCAGATTAGGTGTTAAAAACCTGATGACAGATTCCCTTTGAAGGGGTTGTCAGGTCTAAATCCACAAATCTGCATTATCACAATTTGGTTTTAATTACTGTAAAAACTGTATGTGATACATTCCCTTAAACAAAAAAAAATAGATATACCAAAAATAAATATATACCAAAGAAGTTAGATTTAAAAAGAAAAAAAAAAAAAAAGGTTAGAGTAAAGTAGGGCCCTGCCAAAAGAGTCTACCTTGTCGTGGTGGCAGGCTTAAAAAAATCTTTTGGCCAAAACAAAATCTGATGGCTGTGTGTGTGATACGGTGTTCAATGTAAAGGGTTAATGTGTGATTGGTGAGGCTGTAGTGCAGAAGTGAAGTTGTTCCAAGAGTGGAGGTGGGACTGTGGAAGATTCGCAGAGCTGGGGCGGAGGCGGAGCTGGGGCGGAGGCGGAGCTGGGGTGGAGCCTCAAGGGGGCCCCGAACTTTTGCCAGTATGGGGCCCTGAAATTCCTAGTGGCAGCTGTTACGGGGGGACCGGCAGATTAGGACCAGGGGGTATATATCCTAATCGCCAGTCGGGGCCCACCGTGCTCCAGATGACAAAGGAGCTGCTGGCACCTGAGGGTTAGGCGGAGACTATAGAGCTGGACTGCTCTGAGATAACCCAGGAACTCTGGGAACCGGTCACGTGTGTTGGGACACGTCAGACCGGACGACAACCCGATTAGCGTTTTGGTGCACCTAGCGCTACACCAACCACGTGTGCAGGAAACACGTCAGGCCGGGTGGTAACCAGGTAGCGTTGACCGGAAGACCGCCACGAAAGCGCCCTGTCGGCCACGTGTGTATGACACGTCAGGCCGAGCGGTCCTCCGATTAGCGTTTCTGGCCACCTCTCGACTGGCCACGTGTGTGTAGGATACGTCAGGCCAGATGGGTACACCAGTAGCGTTGACCGGGAAGCTGAGGAAAATAAGGAACACCCTGTTAACTCCACAGGGGTCCTGGAGTACGCTGTCCGTGCGCGTAGGGGGCACAACCGGACAGGTGGCGCAGCAGGTGCGTTGTCCGTGTGCGTAGGGGACACAATCGGACAGGTGGCGCAGCAGGTGCGTTGTCCGTGTGCGTAGGGGGCACAATCAGACAGGTGGCGCAGCAGGTGCGTTGTCCGTGTGCGTAGGGGGCACAATCGGACAGGAAGCACAGCAGCCGCAGCCCAGTTAACGCCACTGGGCTGCTATAGCAAGACTGGAACGGCAGGAGGGAAGCACGGTGCCTGACCCTGATGTGCCGAGCCACGAATCTTGGCGTGACAGGCACCGTATCGCCTAACCCTACCTACCGCTTCCCAACATAGGCTTATGCCGCAATGAGGCTCTAACATGGAGGTGTGCTCTGACTGAGCAAAAGTGAAGACTGCGCACCTCCATGTTGTCTCCAGCCCCTTTTATAACCTGGGTCCGCCCCAAACCCAGGGTGGAACCACCAAGGTCCAATAGCAGAGTGCCATGTCATCAGTGACCTATCCGGAACCGCCACGTCATTGATGACCTCATGGCAGCCACGCCCCAAACACTTCACCAGTCATCGTCTGACGACCAATACTGAGGTGCCAGATCATAGGGGCGGGCCTCTGCGAGCCAGTCCGGAGTTGCCACGTCATCAGGACACCTGACACCCTCTGCCCTATCAGGGCCTGCCACCTCACGGACATGCTCAGTGAGGTCCTTACCGGACCTAGCCTCTGATGCACTAAGTGCCTGAGCATGCTCAGTAGCCTGAGCCACAGGCTTAGAAAGCAGACTATCAGTTTGAGCATGCTCAGTAGGCACATCCCAGACCTTAGACACAGCACGAAGTCCAAGTACCTGTGCAAAGAGGCTGTTAGGGTTAATTGTGAGAGCATGCTCAGTAGCCTGAACTGAGGACTTAGTCTCAGACATAACACAAACAGGCTGAGCATGCTCACTAGGCAAAACACCGGGCTTAGACTCTGGCTGGGGTAAATCGGCGCACGCATGCGCACTAGCCGCCTCTCCACACTTAGACGTGGTGGAAGGAACAGCCAACTGGACGACCCGAGGCACGGCCAAGAACGGCAGCCGGCGCCTGGGCGCAACAGGAACCGCAGCAGGCTGCTTGCGGCTATGGCGGCGCCGGTTCGTAACAGCAGCCCTGCCTTGGGCACACAAGATCCACTACTTAAGGGTGCTCTACACGCTGCGATATCGCTAACGATATATTGTCTGGGTCACGGTGTTTGTGACGCACATCCGGCGTCGTTAGCGACATCGCAGCATGTGACAGCTAGGAGCGACGATCAACGATCGCAAAAATGGCAAAAAACGTTGATCGTTGACACGTCGCTCCTTTTCATAATATCGTTGGTGGTGCATGCCGCTAGTTGTTCGTCATTCCTGCGGCATCACACATCGCTATGTATGACACCACAGGAACAACGAACATCTCCTTACCTGCGTCCACCAGCAATGACGAAGGAAGGAGGTGGGTGGCATGTTCCGGCTGCTCATCTCCGCCCCTCCTCTTCTATTGGACGGCCGTTTTGTGACATCGCTGTGACGCACCTCTCCCTTGAAGGAGCGATTGTTCGGCAGCAACAGCGACATCGCAGAACAGGTATGTGCGTGTGACGCTGCCGTAGCGATATTGTTCGCTACGGCAGCATCACCACATCTCGCACCAATGACAGGGGCGGGTGCTATCGCTCCCGACATCGCTAGCAATCGCTAGCGATGTCGCAGTGTGTAAAGAGCCCTTTACTTTGTAATTGTTGATAAATTAGTTCCCAGATGCGCATGATTGGAGACAAGTCTGGAGATGCTGCAGGCCTTAGTAGCATGTTTAGACGTGTATGCAGATTGAACCTCCTGGAAAATCCGTGCAATAGGCAAATTTGAATTTTAAATGAGCCACTTGTCTCTAATTAGATGCCATACATGTGCTGTTGATTTTTCACAAACTGTTTGATAGGAGAAGCTTGAGAAACCTTGATTTCTTTTATCTGAGAAAAACTTATGAAATTATAATCAAACTTTGATGGGAAAAACTGATACAGTGTCATCAGAGTGTGTTCAGTGTAACAAAAAACACTGATGAGATTTGTAAAAGTTCTTTGCGTACATGAAAAATCGCTTAAATGTAGTAGCAAAAATTATTTTATACTTCATATTTATTAATTTAGCTATTCTTTCTATCAATTTGTCCATCTTCGGTATTTATCTGTAAACAAGAATTGCGAGGACATCTTATGGCCAAATAGAATTACTACAAATATTAAAGTCCTTAGATTGTGTGTCCACAATTACATTTTGGTGAGCTTTCGATACTGTGTATTTATGGTGCATCAAAAATGCAGCATCTTACAGTTCCAGAATGGGATTTATAGAGATCTCCTTCTCACTGAGCTTCTCTTTTACTAAGCGTAAACTGACCTGCGGAGCGTGTTTCAAATCCACAACATATCACTTACTTCTGCAGGTATGTAATATTATAAATTCACCAAAAGCTCATAATGAGAACATAACCTTAGTGTATGAGATATTAGAATAAGATAATGAATATCCTTTGAGGTTTTCAGTGGTAGGACCTACTTGATCTTCTATAGCTGCAAAAGTCTGAGCTCACATGTCCAGTAATCATTTGTTAGAACGGATCCTGCAGAGATCTGTTGGGAAAAAAGTTCTGCAAACACAACTATTTTGGCCATTGTTAAATAACTGATGTCTGCTGGATTCGTTTTTTTAACATTAGAATCTATGGAGAACGGATCCGTTAACGGATTGCTATTTAGCAATCCCTTTTTCTTGCATTTGTAAAGGATCCGTTTTTTTTCTTACATGATCCATTTCAAGTGGAAGATAAATAGCAATCCGTTATTGGATGTATTGTCCATAGTTTCACAATGTTAAAAAAACATATCAGGTAGAAATCAATTTGCCAACGGATCTCTGCAAGATCCATTCTAAGGCTGGAATCGCACTTGCGAGTGTAAAAATCGGACCGAGTCTCATGCTAGAAAGTAGCATGAGCTCTGTTCAAGTCTTGATCAGTGTGCAATGCAACAGCAATGCAATTCTGTGATTTTTCAATTGATTGTAGTCCGTGTGCAATCCGTGTTTGATGCGTATGTTATACATTTTTATTCTCAGCAGCTATGTCATCTGCCATTCAGCTCTGCTACATGGCCGCTGACAGCAGACACAGACAGAGCCGCGGGATCAGAATGAAGTCGGATGAACTTCACTCGACTTCATTGTCATCCCGCGGCTCTGTCTGTGTCGTGGCCTGATTTTCGGTCACCGGTGAAGGTCTCACCGATGACCGCAAATGCACTGAGTGACTGAAGTGATCTGCGCTATCAGCGGTGCTGTCACTGAGGTTACCCGCGGCCACAGCTGCAGTCCTCCAGCTGAGATCTGTGGCGGCGGGTAACGTGAGTGATGGCACCGCTGATAGCGCGACTCACTTCAGTCGCTCCGGGGAGCTCACAGGAGCGGTCGTGGTCTATGGCCGCTCTCTGTCAGCTTCTGATGTAGCAGAGCCGAAAGCGTCGTGGGACCTCTGTGGATTACGTCGGACCTGGAGGGGTATTTGGGGACTTTATTCAAATGGTGAAAGAGGGTGTGTTTTTTTTGTCATTTATTTCAAATAAAGAAAATAAAGACATACACCCAAAAATCCTTTAACTTACAGGTTAATTATGGAAGGTATCTCGGGGAGATGCCTGCCATGATTAACCTAGGACTTAATGGCAGCTATGGGCTGCTGCCATTAACTCCTTATTACCCCGATTGCCACCGCACTAGGGCAATTCGGGATGAGCCGGGTACAGTCCCGGGACTGTCGCATCTAATGGATGCGGCAATTCCGGGCGGCTGCTGGCTGATATTTTTAGGGTGGGGGGCTCCCCATAACGTGGCGCTCCCCATCCTGACAATACCAGCCTCCAGCCATATGGCTTTACCCTGGCTGGTATGAAAATTGGGGGAGACCGCACGCCGTTTTTCTTAAAATTATTTATTTATTTAATTTACTGCACGATATAGACCTGCCCACCGGCGGCTGTGATTGGTTGCAGTGAGATAGCTGTCACTCAATGTGGGGGCGTGTCTAACTGCAACCAATCATAGGCGCCGGTGGGGGAAAGCAGTGAATACTAGATGAAATAATGAGCGGCCGGCTTTTTCAAAAGAGA